>NC_060162.1:25829846-25832346 GCF_021292245.1 Micropterus dolomieu | reverse complement strand
TGTTGGTGTAGGGGGAGTCGCGTGCTGCTTCACAGTCAGCCATCCATCATGACAACTATTTTACCCTGTTCTTTTCATGTCTGTCTCCATTTGGGTCTCTCTTCTGTGTCTCACTCACTCCTCAAGTCTCTCTTTCTCTGTCTCTACCTTTTTCTGCCTTTTCTTTTGTTGTTCTCTCTCTTCATCTCTCTGTTCCTCAGACTTCGCGCTTTCTCTCCCTTTCCTGTTTTCCCCCCCCCGGGTTCTCTTTCTGCTTCTTTTCTCTCTCTCTCTCTCACTCCGTGTATGTGTCTGTGCCTCTCTCTCTGGTAATCTATCTTAGTTAATATCGTCTCTGTGAGCAGCTGGGTACCGAAGCCCAGTCAGCTCTGTGAGAAACAGACCTCTGGTTGTGTGTGTGTGTGTGTGTGTGTGTGTGTGTGTGATACCGAGAGAGAAAGAGACACACACACAGAGAGACAGAGACAGAGAGAAAACAAGATAATGTAGAAAGTAAAACAGGAGCGAGAGACAGAGCGAGGAGGAGTGAACCTGGTGATTATCACAACAGTGTAAGGCTTGCTGGAATTACACATATGAGGAGACATATAAATATCTCTGTGTATCTCTCTTCGCACAGCAGGGAGTTATGGGTGACTGTAGGTCGCGGAGGAGCTGACACATGCGCCTCCCAAATCTCAACAACATATTGTGCAGCCCTGCACGTCAAACAAGCTGATTGGCCGTACAAATTTGCTGTTGGGGTGGAGGTTGAAACAGACACATTTATATTAGATACGTAGATCAGATTCCAAAGGATGTCTGATATCTTACAAGATGGCTGTCTGCTCACTCTGTATAGTACATTTGTATAGTATATTTATTTTGTAAGTATATTTGATGCAAAAAGCAGCAGTGGCATGAAACAGGACTGACAGTTTTTAGCCACCTTAGTGATGTTTCTTTAGGGAATGTCTGTCAGTCAGGTTGACATCTTCATTATTTTGTGAAATGTCTTGATAAATATTGGATGGACTAGCCTACAATTTGCTACAGGTATTTGCTGCAGTTTTAATTTGTCAAAGTTTGGCTTATGACCAAATGCCTGCAAACGTTGGAAATTTAACATGCTAAATTAAGACCTCACCTGCTGAGCATCAGCATTTTAACAGTGTCATTAGAAGCATGTTAGCATGCTTATGTTAGCATTTAGCTCAAAGCAGTAGTACAGCCTCCCAGCCCATCTTGTTTGAATACAGATGGAGAGTGTGCACAGTGAAGTGCAGGAAAGATGACACGTATTGCTGATCCTTTTTTACCAGGGCTGCTTTTTATTTGGAAGCACATTGTGCTGCTGCATTTTGGAATGGCTCTAATTAACCTGATATTTGACTTGTCTGGTGAAAACGGCTGTACACTACCCTCTGTGGCTCTGAAGAGCTTTGTGAAAATAACCCTGATGATGCCATAGTGACGTGATCTGGAGCCTGGTGACTGTAAATGTCTAACAGAAAGCCTGTGTTGCAAACTGGGGGTGTCGAGAAAGATGAAAAGATGCTGGCATTTACCAGGCAGGGAAAAGAGGCTACCAATTGCATTGCATTATGGGAAATGTAGGATCAAGTGCTTTTGGAGCTTGATCAATTCTAGGAATTAAGAGTCAGGAAATCTCTGCTTCCTTGACCACTCTGTCCTGCATAAGTGAAACACTAAATTGCTGGAATATCCCTTTAACAACTCAATCTGACTATCGCTTTAATCTTGGCGTCCCCAACAACTAAATTGTATTAAGCAGATAGTGTGCGATGAAGTGAAATTGACAGAGAAAGTTAGAAAGGTAGAGAGAGACAGACAGAGAGACAGACGGGTGTTTTGTGTCTCCTCCAGCTCATCTAGTTGCCGGGGCGACCGGCCTGGCCTGGCCTGGCTCGATGCTCAAGTATGAAAAGAAAAAAAGAGAAAAAAAAGAAGAGAAAAGAAAGAAAAGCGCCACAATCAATGAGACCCTTTTTGTTTTAGTGGGAACCCCCTTTTACCCCCGATGACACACACACTGAAACACACACGGACAGAGGAACAGGATGACTGAATCGGTGTGTGTGTGTGTGTGTGTTTGTGTGTGCCTTTGTGTCTGACTCCCTCTCTGTGTGTGCGACTGACTTTATTTTAGACGAGAGCCCTTTTGTTTTAAGCCGGAGAATGGCTCTGAGACCGAGGCTGGCCCTGTAATTGGCCTACTTAGGCCCTGTTTAGCATGAGAAAAGCCTTCCTTGGCCCGGCACTGCCAAGCTAACTTTTGTTTTCAGCCACAGAGAGGACGGACGCGCTGATCAGAATTCAGATTAGCCGAAAAACATCCACCACCACCCCCCTTCCAACACGCTCCTCCACCCTCTGCTTTAAATACACTGCACACTAATTACTTAACGAGAAAGCTGGAGGGGGCTACACTTTAACGGAGTAGTGGCAGAGTCTATTTAAAGGAGTTGGGGGGGGGGGGGGGGGGCGGGTTTTTTTTTTT
>NC_060162.1:25793741-25829826 GCF_021292245.1 Micropterus dolomieu | reverse complement strand
GGGGGGGGGGGGGGGGGGGCAGGTTTGTCTCTTCCCTACTCGCTAACTTTTTGTGCCACTTTAAAAACAAAAAAGACCCTTTCCTCCATCCTTCTCCCTGTCTTTTATTCTTGCGTTCGCTTCTCTCCAAATCAGCCCAGATGCCACTTGTTGCTGCCGAATCATTGAACATAATTAGCGGGACAACGTGTGAGCGGTTTGCTAAGTTTGAGCCGTAAACTGAGTCACAGTTAGAGGAGGGAAAATGCAGCAGAGAGGAAGAAGAAGTTAGACTCTGAGCTGTGTAGCTGTGAGATGAACGTCTCCACGCTGAGCAGCATGAGGTCGCTCTCATGGAGGTAAATACCATCACAACCATGGTTTCATTTGTCATTATCAGCTTGGTTTGAGGTTTTTGTGGTAGGCTTTGTTCCTGGACGTTAGCTGGCTTCAATATCAATTCCAAAGGGCTGCTATCTATTTATTCAATTATGATGTTGATCTTTTAGTGATGCACTGTCTATAAGGAAATCTAATGTGACATTTTGAAGCAATTTTGAGGATGAAAAGAAGCTAAAGCTCACTTTCATAATGTATTATCTATGTGTTTGTATCTCACATGTGCAGTGCTTTTGACTGAACATAGAAATATATTTTTTAAGGGAATTTTAATCTAAACAAAATCTGATTTTTCCATTTTTATGTTGCCATACATCAGCGTCAAACTAAAAAGGAAAATTCTATTTGATTAAACAATTTCATTTTAATACTGGCAGATGTGGACTTCCATATATAAACGATATTAACCTATTTAGAGCATTAGTACATGGACATATTTAATGTAACACACAGACACACATGCCTAAACCCAAATATGAACTAACTATTAATCCCATTATAATGATGAATGAATATTCTGCTAGTAGCATGTTCCATCATATATGATTGATGGAATTGATTGAAATTATACTTGCAAGTGTTTATGTTATTTGATGACCCAGGACGGTTGTATGATGGCAGAGTTTTGCATGTGAGGGTTAAATATACTGTGTACTTACAATACAACGCTTTATCCATTTAATATGGGTTTAATTACCTTGAATGATAGATTTGCCTGCTTTTTCAGGCATGTCTGTAATATGTAGTCAAGTCTGATACATTCCAAAAAATCTAAGTCTTTGATTAAAAAAATGTAGCTGGTAGTTTTAGTAACTGTCATATACCATGAAACTGGCATTATTCTCAACACTGCAATATTCCAGTCCTCAACATCCCAGCTTCCCTTAATTTGAATATCTGCAAAATCCCAGTGTTGCTCAACATTCAGGCTGTCTTCCAACTGTTATCAACATATCAGCAAACAATATCCGGATTGGTCAGGATGTCCAATATTTTACTCCCTTCAACAATCTGACATTCTGCAACATTACTAACATTCCAGTTCTAGAATTCCAGATTATTCTCCCATCAACATTCCAGCTATATACAAGTATTCTGGAACATTGTCACAGATAATTCCAATATCATCTCTTGGTAGTTTTAGGTCATCTTTAATGCCAATCAATTTAAGTTTTTCAGTCCCAAACATTCATGGCTGGCTTGTCTTTGTGCTACAGTTTTCAACTCTTCAGAAATCCTGCTGTTTTTCCTTTTTCCTTGAAGAATGGTGAGTCCTTCCTGGTCACATGATTAATAATCTCTCTCTCTCTCACTGTGTTTCTGTCTCTGTCTGTCTCGGTGTCGCTCGACCAGTCGATACTGGGTGGCGAGTTGGGTTTGGGGAGTCCCGGCGCGGCGTCGCCCACCAAGCCGGCCGGTCAGTACTACCAGCACTACGGCTCCAATCCACGGAGGAGAACACTGCCTATGGACACCATGGGTGAGACGCCGCTAACACACTCACATTAGACATGCACTTTAAACTCATACTGAGACACGATGAAGTTCAAACAGTTCTGCCATTTAACTGATTTCTCTTTTACAAAATGTTTAATAATAAGAGGAAGAGCTTTCTGAACGTTTTTCAGCCTCTGAACCCATTTTTAGTTTCCCATGGTCTCATTACATCATGTGAAGTTGAGTTTGGCATTTTTGTTTTCCTCCAGATCATGGAGGGATAAATAAGTAATTATACATTTAACTACAATAAATTAATGATGCACTCATTTGCCTATTTATTAGGCGCACCAAGTTGTAATTATTGCAGTTAAATATAACAGTCCTACAATAAATCCTACCTGCATGAAGGTTATAATGTTCAGTTTTTGTTGAAACTGTTTAAACTTTATGGTCAGTTGACATAAATGGGGTGGACAAAATATTAGAAACATAATGCATTTCAATAGGACCACACAATACAGCCTGAAATTAATAACGTTCATGAGGGTAGGATTTATTACAGGGCTGCTATAATAGACTGCATTGGCTTTTAATAGGTGGACCTAATAAACAAACATAATAAAAACACATTAATCTAAATACATTTTAGAAATCCCTGTCAACCCCATATCAAACAACCCCACGCAGGGCCCCAGGTGTGTTTGGGGTCAAAGGGGTTGAAGCATGAAGCAAACCTGGGGTTATGAGGTTTTCAGGTTCTTTCACTCATTTGAAATCTGCATTTTCAAAATAAAAAAAAAAAGATAGAAATTATAAATATCTTTTTTGAGTCTGAGTGCCATTTTCTTAATAATAATAACAGTGATGAGACTGATGATGATCTGCCGTGTTCTGGGGTTTTTTAAGATATACACACATTTCATACAAATGATTGAAACTATGGAAACTACACTGGGAAACACAGAGTGGCAGTTCTTTTTTTTCCTTTTTTTAAGTAAAATTTATAAAAGCCAGTTTTGATAATGATTTGTCACAACAGATGTTTTTTGTGTGTCTAAATCTTGATATTTTGTTGATCTGTCTGACAGTCTGATTAAATGAGCCCAACAAAATGACATTGTGACGTTCACATTTTCAGCTACAAGAACGAGACACTTTATTTTTAGGTTTTAGGCCTGTGTCTTTCATGCCAATTATGATCAATGTAATCATGGTCAAGTAGACGAAGAATCAATGGTCTCATTATTAGACTGATGAAATCTTTTTCAAACAGCTAAGATGAAGCTGCATGCCAGTAAAACTAACATTTACATTTCTGTATCCAAATAGATTTTTTTTTCATTGACCTTGGTGAAACATTTGAACCTGGACTGATCCCAGTTCACAGCCACTTTGTGTTTTCAGAAACACACTTGTTTTTTCTTTTTTTAGAAGGCCGAGCATTGTGAGTGCGTGTGTCTATCAAGTCTTTTAAAAAGCAGGACAAGTGTGGCCACGTTGTAGCCTTGGTAGCATTAGCCTTGAGAGGACACAAACACGCGTACTAGGCCAACGTCTCCAAAAAAAGGTGCGCTCTTTCATTTTCCCATCAAAGTCTCACCATCCCAGTTGATAGACCGCTCCCTCACTCTCCTTGAGAGAAACCCTGAAAAATAATATAAACATGTCAAAAGCTGCCCTCCTTCCTTTTATCAAAGCAGAAAGAAAAAAAAAGTCTGCCTTTTTTGTATTCTGTCTTCTTATTTTCTGCATCTTATTGTGTCACGCTTGTTTGCAGTGAAAGCTTTCTTTGTAAATGTATCGACGGTGGCGGGGAAAGTGGCCTCGCTCTTTCCACTCCGGGTGATCGATTGAATTTAAACCAGAACCTCCTTTTTAAAAGAAATAAAAGCCTCTTGGCCTGTTAAACCCTCATGTATTGTTTTGTTGCTTTTTCTCTCTTTCAGAGGTTCACACAAAAAAAGTGCGGAAGGTCCCTCCTGGCTTGCCGTCCTCAGTAAGTGATAACATGCCCTTTTTTATTATTTCCGAGGTATTATGGCTGTTTGGTCTGTGTGTGTGTGTGCGTGTGTGTGTGTCGCTGAAGAAAAGGCTGCTGATGCTCCTGTATGTTTGGAATCGCTGAGCTGGTTTTGTAGCAGGAAGAACACGACGTTAGAAAAGCTGCACACGTTGCCAGGTTTTGTAAATTTGTCGAGATGAATATGATGCTGCTGTCGGAGCCGAGCTGGACATTAACAGATGTTGGCTTTTAGTTATCGGTTCTTGGTTCTTGTTTTGGGGGAATAAATAATCATTAAAAACACAAAAACCTCCACTGTTCTAAATGTAAAAGACATTGATTAAGATAAATGCTTCTTTTCTAAACGATTGACAGCACCATTATCAACGTAAATACAGAATAATATGATGACATAACAATCTGGGTTTAAAGTGCTGAGTTTCCCTTTAATTGATTTATTCACTGATTTATTTATCTGTGATTGGGTTGGACTGAAACTCTCGCCAGCCGATCCGCTCGGCTTGGTGGTTGTATTTTTTAATAGGTTGGAAAGGACGGAAGTCTTCAAAAACATGAAGTTGCGATGTGAAGTGTAGAAGAAAAACAAAACAGTGCCAGGTTTTGTGAATTTGTCGAGATGAAGCTGATGCTGTCGGAGCAGAGCTGGACTGTCGGCTTTTTGTTGTCAGTTCCTGTTTTTAGTAATCAGAAAGAGTTTTATTCTAGAATAAATAATCCAACATTAAAAAAACATACTCTTCTAAGTAAATTAAAGGGCAGATAGTAAATTAAAAGTCTAAGTTTTTTATTTTTTGTCTCCCTATTTAGCATTTATAAGCAGTAAACAAACATAGTCAAGTTTTAGTTACTAACAAATAATCTTAATCTGCACACAACTATATCATAGTGTTATAAACCAGTTATTACATGTTTATATACTGCTTGTAAATGATAAATGCTGGTAAGTGTCAAGTCAGCTTTAAAGAAAGAGTGTGATTCCCAAAATTCAGTCCCAGTCCCTTGATTCATTTGTTGATTCATTTATCAGGGTATTTTTTTAGCATCCTGGATTTATCTCTCGCTCGGCTGCTGGGTGGAGGACTGCCTCAGCTCAGTCAGTTCAGAGAGGAAGAAACATGAACATCCTTCCACATAGCAAACTATTTCTGCAAAGTCTGTGGGCAAAGTAAACAGCACTGATCTGATCACTGTTCACTATTTGTGGTTCCTCTTGAGCTGCTTGAATTGACCCCAGCTGTCGTTCTGAAGCCTGGAGCTCGGCTGTTGTTTGAATCAGGTGTAGATGAAGCAGCAGAACGTTTGCTGATATTGAACATATCTCATTTCGTTTTATTTCCTGGCGTTTTCGTTTTTTGACTTTTTGCTGTTCAGCTCATCTGCTGCCTCACCAGCAGGGTTTGGTTTAAATTGTTTTCATTTCACACAGCTTTAAAATGTACTGATGTCCTTAAGCTCTATGTTTGCTCAGTTTGTTTGCGCAGGAATTGAGTTCAGAACTTGCAACCACAGCCTTGTTTTGGTTTGGTGTTAATAGTTGATCAATCAATTTTGATAATCAATTTAGTGGTCACAAATCCTGTGAACATTTCCAACCTTCGGCTTCTCATATGTGATAATTTGCATTTATTCTCTGTTTCATCTGACTGTAAATTAAATCTGTATTTGGTATGGTGACATAAAATAAGCAGGTGGAAGATGCAGGTGTGTCCCTATGGTGTCCCCTAGCTCTAGTGCTCATTAGATTTACTTCTAAATTTGACTTTGACTTTTTTACATGTCGAGAGGTTTTTTTTCTGTTGCTGACCTCATTAATCGGCTGTTAACGATGGCTGAATGTACGGCGTGTCAGCCGCCTCTTTGGCTCGGCAGGAGTCCGCCTTTCTAAGGCCTCTGCGCGCTTTGTCCCTGCTTCCTCCTCTCTTTCCTCCCGCTTCTCTGTGTCTGCATCAGCCTGGGGAGAGAGGGGGGAGGGGGGCAGGAGAGGAGGGGAAAGGTGTTAAAATGGCTACATTCATATAGCGCTTTTATGCAAAGCGTTTACAAGGTTTTTGCCGCCCGTCCCCCCAGTCACACACCGGCGGCACGACCGCGCTGGGTGCTGGCCAACCATCGGAATTTGCAATTTGGCGTTCCGTTGTCTTGCTCAAGGACATTTCCACGTGGGGACAGGAGGAGGTGGGGATCAAGCCACCTACCCTGTGATCAGTGGAAAGAGGGAAAAGAAGTGAGGAAGCGTGGACAGGTTGATGTTGCTGTTTTTCAACTTATGGGTGTGTGAAGTGGAAGGATGAGACGTTTCCTGTGAAGCAGAGGGACTGTTGCTTTATTTTAATATGAATTTAGCATTCAAAATAAATTCCAGAGCCAGAATGTAGCTAAGTACATTTGTAATACTCTGGTACCTGTATGTTTTGCTGCACTTATATAATGGCTGCAGCTACATGAGATTTTCAGATATTGTTTCTGCTTGATGCCATGGTAAAAATCAGGCTCTGTGCACATGATCAGCACCACTTTGTGCCAGTGGTAGTCATTAACTTTCTATGGTGGGAGTAAAGATAGGGAACCTCACAGCAGCGCTTTCAACCATTCAAGCGGTTTTCACTTTGACACTGTTTAACACGGTTCCCAAGAAATTACAGCTGTACTCCCACTTCCCAAATATGTTACGGTGGAAACAAAGTTGCTACCTGGATCTTATTTTTATTTTTATTTTTTTGCAATCCATAAAGTGCTGTGCTCTTGTGACACAGAAGTCATATAGGGAGGCGGTTGTACAAAGTGAAGGACTTTGAGAGAGACAGGGTTACAGGGACATATAAACGTTCACAACACTTCTGCACTGTACCCTACCTTGAGGTGAGCACACCTAGTGCAGCATCCCACTGATCATGTGTAAAGAGTTTTAAAGTTTATGTTAGAGGTGGAGTGATTGCATACAAAGTCAGTGGAAAGACCCAATGAGAAGACAAAAGAAAAGGGAGAGAATGGAGGGAATAAACAAAGCGATCTGGAGTCTTTGTTGTGTACTGAGATCAGTCAGAGGCTGAGCTGAACAAGAACACAGACTCAGTGTGTATGTTGCTAGCAAGCTTACAGCTAACGTCTGTACAGTTGGTTTATTGGCTTTAAGTGACGGCGCATGGATTTTTCAGTATTTATAAAACCACCATTCTAACGTAGTGTTTCAGTAGCCTAAGCACAGGTGGGAGGCAGGATGTGAACCCAGGTCTCTGGTGTCAGAATGTGTCTAGTAAACCCCTCACCGTGACTTCTGCACTGTACAAAACCGTCACTCTGCTGTTTGACTGACTAACCAGTATGGCTGTAAAGGTCTCGTGTCGACAGTCACGGGATCCAGGTTTTGGATCTCTCTGCACTCACATCGCCTTCATGTCTGCGGCACTCTGAGCCGTCTCTTCCTTCTGCTCTAACCCTCTCTGTTTCCACCTCTGTGATGCGAGTAATCCTGCCTGCTTCCTTCCGTTCACATCAAGAGAAAGGAAGCGAGGAGAGGACCTGCTGCCTGTGAAATGGAGAGGTGGTTTGACTGCAGGAAAGTAAATTCAGAGGCACTCTCTGCCTGCCTGTTGGCATGAGTATCAGTTTTGAGGGAGAGCAGAAACAGTACCAAGAGCTTTGTAGGTTTGATTTTGTTCAGGTTTTGAATAGCAGCAGCCCAGGTTCTATTGTGTCACTTTCAGCATCGAGGCCTTGTTTGGAGCTGAGGCTTTTATTCCAGAACACTAAAACACTTAAGCAGCACACTTTACGAAGTCGACATCAGGTTGAAGGATTGATTGAAAACCCCCGCAATATCTGTTCTTCATGTTTTCTTTTGTATCCACCGATTGTTGTCTGTGCTTTCATGGTTACAGCGCTAACGGCAACAGCTAGCAGCTAATGGAATATGAGTTATAACAGTGCAAATTTAAAAAAACATTTAAAGAAATATAGAACTATTTAATAATAGTGTTTAAGATCTATAGGCAGACGCTGCATGAATCCCGCAATGTATGTGGGTTGTTATTTACTGCAGGATGTTTCTTGTTGGATTCCAAAAGTGTAGGGGGGGAAAAAATCACATATGAAAGTCATTGTTAGAGAATGAACCTGAAATGCTGTCAGCTGTTTGTTTTTAAATCAGATCAGTCCCATAAAGGCTCAGCATTCTGGTGTCTGGTCAGAGATTCCTGCTCTGAAATGGGATATTGTTTTTTGTTTTTTTGATGGTCCGGCCTCCAAATCTGCTGCCAACAGTGACGACAATGAGGCTGAAATGTGTTTTCATTCCTGCTCTCAGCAGCCGACAGACCTGTGTTTTATTTTCGGCTCTTTAATGCTGAAATCTTTAGTATTTACTCTTCTAAAGTAAGCCCTTCTTTTGTTTATTCTCAACAGTTTTAATGAGCTTGAGGTCCATGTTTTTGGAAATAGTTCGGGGGATGTTTTTCCGACTGTCTACATAATGTGTGTTAATTCTGCAGGAAGCACTTGTTGTAAGTTAAACATCAGCGAAGCTTGGAAAAATCTTGTTTAAAGGAAATATTTCAAATGTAGTTCTGAATCAGCGGCAACATTAAGTTGATTTACTGAGTGATTAGATCCTGAAATAAAGCTTTGATTGGATGTGTGATATTGATCTCACTGGATACGTAGTGCTGTTTGTGATTCAGTATTTCTGAGAAATTTAGGACAGATTGCATTTCAAAAGCTTCAACAGATCAAATTGTCATTCATATCATTTTGTTTCCTAATTTTTCATTTTGGTATTTTGACTTTCCTCTAAAAGCACTCTTTCAATGTCTGAAATGTATTTAGGGCTCAGTCATTTGATGAATAGAGTGTGTTTCTATGACGTTTGTTTTGTATTTAAAAATACAGCATGTGTGAACATTTACATAGAAACTGTTGGACATATTAGCAAGCAGCGATGAAATGTATAGACATGCACGTAACAAGTAACACACACAGGACCTGCAGTCTGTGGAGAAACTGATATATTTTTACAGAAATGTAAAAAAAAACAATAAAAACATAAGTAGAATGTTCTCATAATGTTTGAATGATGATGAACTAGCTGGCTGTCATAGATTTACTGATGATCTAACTCACTGCGAACTCTGTGAGTTTTTATACTGAAATTAACAACATGAAATAACTCTCTCTCTCACTCTTCCCAGCCTGCACCTGCTCTGAGTACAAACACAGCTTGTGTGTGTGTGTGTGTGTGTGTGTGTGTGAGAGAGAGAGAGAGAGAGAGAGTGTGCATGGGACACATGTGAGGACCCTCATTGACATAATTCTAGCCCCCAGCCCTAACCTTGCATGGTTGGGTTTGGTACAATTCTCACATGCCACGTGCACATTGGCAGAGTTATTGGCAGCTGGAGTCCTTCTTTCCGTCCACGCTGGCCGTGAAGAGATACCCTCGTGCTGAGGCAACACTGTAAGAACGAAATCCGCAGTCTTTGTTCTGTTCAAAAATACATTCCAAAGTTCAGCTGAGGCTAATACGAAGCTTCAGCAGTCTGAGTTAGCCAAAGTAAATGGGTGTCTTCCAGTGATTTACAGTGTGCACAAATATCCTTCTTTGTATTTCTCTGGGACAGTATTTCCATGCTGCGCTCCCGCGGAGCCACGTGTCCTTTTAATTACATTGTTGGGACATAATACCAACAGTAAACCTACATGTGACTACCAGGATGAAGAGACCCACTTGATATGGCTAAATGAGACTGGTGGAGGCTCAGATTAGCTGTGGCTAAACTTAAGTGCAATATCACTCTTAAGGAATTGCTTAATTGCCAGTTTTTGAAAGGAGGAATGATTACAGCCACTCATAACTCTGTCACTGTACATTCTGCATGGCATGTGAGAATTGTATTAAGATAGAAATATCTGAAACAGCAACCTTATCACATTAGCTCGCAAGATCAGCACTTCCCTGCTGTACCCTGACTACTTCTTTTGTCTGTATAACACGTCGGGTGTGTGCAATGAGCAGGAATGGATGGAACGGATTGCATTTACTTTAATTTCTCTCGGATACTTGTACGTTTTTGAATATCTAAACACTTATTTTACTTGTTGGCTCTACTTAAGTATTGTACTTTGCTACATTTCAGGTCGCATGAGAGAGGAAATACAAAAGTCACATGAAATGCATAGAGACGCTCTGTGGAACAGTTCCATGTTCTACATGACATAACCCCCACTGGCCGAGATCAAAACATTAAATAAGTCAACACTGACTTTCAGTTTCACACGGGACACGAACCTGGGTCAAAGTCCTGTGTTTGTGAAAGTCCTGTACTTGTTTGACCCATCCATCCACCCTAGCCTCCTTACGCGTTTGTTGTCGTTCTGTATACTACGTCACATGGCGTGGATGGGTTACATTGGAGTTAGCTGAAAGCCTGGTGCGGCTCATACGGATGCGTAAGGGTATAAGTCACAGAGTGGCGTTACAAAACATTGGTATTTGACAACTTTGGAATGAAAATAGGCTTGTAGGACATGTAGGCACCCGGGGGGGCAGGGGCTAGCAGTGCAAAAAATGAAAAAACAAGACAGTACAATAAAGGATGATGTCATTATGGGGTACGGTTTAAGGTTAGCATTATTGTACCTGAGCAAGCATAAAAAAAAAAGGTTGCATCTACCTTAATAAATCACTGCTTTGATGCACCACCTGGCTGGCATGCTGAGTGACCCAAATCAAACACAACCACGTGTGCGACCAACAGGTGAATGCTGTAGTGCTCAAGGTAAATCGTCCCGCAGTGACGTCGTGGGGGCCTATCTGAGGTTTTGACTGTCAGTCTCTAATCGTGTTTCCATCAACGTTTTTTTTTAAGCCCATTTTGAAGCGTCGCATCAGAAAAGGTTCATGGGAACGACAAAATAAAAAAAAAACATCCCAAATTTGACAAAAAAACAGTTTTTAGTGTTTTAGAGATGGACACCTTTGTCATATAAGTTCGGACGTAGAGAAGATTTAACGCTGTCGCCGTCTTCCCGGATATACCCATAACATGCGGAAGCTGGTTGCCCTCTTGAAACACATTTCTGAAGACTTCTCTCCATTTTTCTCCATCCATGGTCCTCAGGTCCAGGTGGTACTTCTTGTTTATAACACAATTATATTAGTCTACCCAGTAAATTCTTAAACAAGTAGTTATACTTGAGCACTAAATGATTTTTTACATCAAACTGTAAAAAAGAGAAATTTGAGTTTATTGGTAGTTGGTGGCTCGATATTGAGTGACATCTTCATCTTTTTGAATGTGTCTCTCTTTGTTTTAACCCCTAACCCTTTCAGATAAGAAACTGAAAACCACTGGTATTGAGTTGACTTGCTATGTTTGTGATTATTGTTTGAAGTCTATAACATAAAGAACACAAACACACTGGCTCTTCTGCTTGCATTTGCATTATATTTCAACTTTTTCTAATGACTTTAGATTCAAGTGTTAGTGTAGTGTGTTTAAACTTGTTTTCTTGTGGTTGTGTTGCTGCCCTTCCATATGCTCCATCCTGTGAACACACTTCATTTAAGGCAAAAAGTCTTCTTTCATCTGTTTCACATCCACTGCAGGCAAAGGGTCTTTTTTTTTTATTCATTCACCACCACCCCTACCCCCCACCCTGTTTCCCTGCGCTGCAAGTTTGTTATTGTTGTTTGTCAAATTTAGTTTGCTGAGTTGATGATTTACTTTGAGAAACAATTAAACGTCACTTGAGAGGAGAGCGTGGGATGTCTTTGTAATCAAAAGGAAATTAGGCATCAGTTGCTAACATTAGCAGGATGCAGAGTGCCGTCGCGCTGTTGTTTTTCTTTGTTGGTGTGGGAAATATAACACTTTTTCCCCTTTAGATATTATTGTTTTAGTTAATTTGTTGTTCAGGCTGATAGAGTCTCTGGCTCCTCCTCAGAGCTTTGCTAATGCTGACTGAATAAACAACAAAACACACATATATATCCAGATTATCCCCAAAAATGGTTATAATGAAACCAGGAAAACAAAGCTATTAAATGAAATAGAAATAAGATCAAATGTGTCACAGCATGTGTGTTAATGTCCATTTGTAGTCCGTTTAATGCTTTTTATCTTACTCTCTCTTTTTTGGATCTAGTACTACACACACACACACACACACACCACACACACACACACACACACACTCCCTCCCTTTCTGTCACGGTGACACTGGGTCCAGTCTTTAAGCTGGTTTGTGCTTAACTGTACCCAGGGAGGGTTTACATGTGAAGATAGTTACATATGAAATATTTCCATAACACAGTTGAGACATAATTGAAGTAAATGTTTTATTTTACATCATAATATTTACAACTTAAATAAAGTGGAACCTGCTTATGAAAGATAAATATTTAAAAATTATACATTCTTTCTTAATTTGATTCAATTAAGGTGGGTTTTGTTTAAATTGCCGTATTATTTTCTGGATTGTCTTTTCTTTCAGAATTTGTATTTTGTTGTCTCTAAATTTGATATAAACAAGATTGGAACTTGATCTGATTTTTTTTCTTATCAAATTGCAAATTCTGATATTTACACTGTGTCCATTATTATCAATAATACATTTTCCAAAATTAAAATGTGCTTTTATTTATAACTGTAAGTCTAAACATTCAGTCTCATTTAAAATTAAATAAAATAAATAAATAAAGCATTTTTTTTTAAATATACTGTATAAAAAATCTGCATTTTATCCATCAAGAGAAAATTTAAAAAAAATATTATAACTCATCACAAAGTATGAGTTATGTGTTTGTGAAATGTCACCATTTTGTTAAGATGATTATATGACTTAAATCCCAAAAAGGCCGTACATGTAATTTATCCAGAACCTGTGAAATGGGGAGTGTAGAAGTCAAAGAAGTTCCCCTCGTCACTAATCGATTATTTTTTATCTTTAATCAATTCAGAACGCTGGGCTCAAATGCTGCTTTAGTCACCTCACACGATATTCTGAAAAAAAAATGTCTGCATTTTCTTTTCATTTCATCCTCCCAATTCAACATAATTTTTCATTCCTGTAAAGCATCTCTAAAACACAGAGAAAGCATTGTGCTAAAATACGAGCCTTTTTTTAAATGTCAAATAATCATAAAATCACACTTTTACCTGAAGCTCCTCATTTAGTGTTTTAGTTTTACTCTAGAGGATCCAGAGGAGTCTCATCTTCAGCTCCCTAGCACCAGCCTTTAAAACAGACCTTGACTTCCTTTGATTTTAGTCATTTAAAGAAAGAATCCTGGGGTGTCTTTTTTTATGGTCTCATCTCTGAAACCACCTGAAAAGGTAGAATATTTTCATGCCCTGAACCGAATAAATCCTATCAGCGATCTGACCGGGGCGATCTGCTCCCATCTCTGGCTATTTCCTACTCCCTCTCTCTCCCTCTCCCTCTCCCTCTCTCTCTCTCCCTCTCTCTCTCTCTCTCTCTCTCTCTCTCTCTCTCTCTCTCTCTCTCTCGGCTCAGATGTGGTTTTGTTTAAAGTCGACAGCGTTAATTAAATTAAGCCAGGTCTTGCAGAAGGCACAGTAGGAGAGCCGGCGGTTCCCGGTGGGCCGAGGGTGGAGGAGGGATGGGGTGGGGGGGGTGGATGGTGATGTTGTGGGGGGTGCAGGGAAGCTGTTTGGTAAGCCATACTGCCCCCTTTAGGCGGCCCCAGATACCACAGAGGAGCCGCAGACCCTGCCATTCAACTACCGTGGGGTTCTGTTGTCTGTTAGCTGTTTCTACTACTTGTTCACATACTTTTGTGTGCTTTTTGTTTGAGTTATTCATCTAAAAATAAACAAAAAACATATTTGTGTCTCCAATGATCATAATTAAAAGATATCTTAAGTATATTAATAAATATAGTATTATAGACACAAACAAATCTTTAACAGCATCAGAACAGAAAACATAGACTAAGTTTTGGTATTTTGATTTTATTTCAACTGTGTGTGTGTGTGTGTGTGTGTGTGTGTGTGTGTGTGTGTGTGTGTGTGTGTGTGTGTTTCCTACACGTGAAATACCTCATACACTTAAACACGCGTAAAATAAAAGGGTCTTGATGAAGGAGTCATCGTGTTTAGCATGAAAATTTGCAGCTTGAAAATTCACTTTGTTCTATTAATGTAGAACAATATAAAGTAATAATAATAATAATAATATTAAAATAATAAAAATATTCAAAGACGAACTAAAAAGTTTTCACATCCAAACCAGCTCATTTGTTGTGACTCCAGCTGACAGTCTCCAAAAGAGAATTAAAAAAAAAAACATTTATACAGTAAAATAATGTCCACTCTGTCAGTTTGGTCTCATTGTTAAACTGACTGCAGTTATATATAAACAACCATCTGAAGAACATAAAAAACACACATAAACCTCACCTCCTTGTGTGTGAGTTGGTGCTGAAAATGAAGTGTGTGTGCGTGTGTTAGCATGCTGCTCAAATTAGCGGTGTTGTACCGGGCCTTGGCAGAAGATGAAATGAGAAAGAGGTGACAGAGAGGGAGGGGTGAGAGAGAGAGTCAGAGAGTCAGAGAGACAGAGAGCATTCGTGTGCAGGTTTGACATGCATTGAAAATGTCCACAGCTCTGTTTTGTTTGTTTTTTAATAACATTAGTACAAAATATATGTTCTTTAAATGAGTAAACAAATGGACCAGAAATTTAGTCTTTAATGAACAATACAATAGTATTGTTGTTATTTAAATTAAATAGCTAGTTTTGCAGTTGTAGATGACCATCATGTGATCCTGATGTGCGTTTTCTCCTGGTAGCAACAGTTTGTTCTAAATCGGTGCACCAGGTACATTTAACTGCAGCTCACTAAAGCAACAGTACAAATGCTTCATGCCACAGGTGACAAGTGAAACTAACCTACTGTGTGTGGATTAAACTGAATGCTTACACTTGGAGGAGTATTTAAATACAGCTCTTTTGTTCTTTGGTAAGTGGTCATATAAGAGCCATAATGCACTCGGTGTGTAGTTCTGATGTAAAACAATAATGGACTCGGCAGAGAAAAAGCAGCGACTTGAGTTTGAATGGTGCCGTTGTCCTGCAGCAGTTTCAGTGTTTATCCTAAAGAAACCCAGAGAGCAATTTCAGCCAGGGATGACCTCATGGTTTGACTGCCAAATACACACACACACACACACAGACTGACAGCTGTGTGTTTAGTTATGTTGTGTGGATGCTTCACTGACTCATTCCACTTGAAAACACTACAGAAATGCCTTAAAAGTATCTGCCTGTCTGTCGTTTTCCCTTCACTAAGTCAAGTCAGTTTGATTTTGAACTGCTTGTAACATACCTATTGTGTTGAAGAAATGACACACAAAAAGTGTGTGTGTGTGTGTGTGTGTGTGTGTGGTGGGGGGGGGGACTGTGTGTTGTGTGTGTATAAGCTATTTGCTTGGCACTCTGCCCCAAAATGTCCCACACTGGCGCATTGGTCCGCCATTTTGTGTCAGATAGGAAACGGACTAATTGAATTACAAGGCATTTGCTTGTATGATACGTATTGCTGTGGATGACTGTGTGCATGCGTGCATGCATGGGTGTGCGCATGTGGATTGCGCCTCTTTTTCCCAAAGAGAACTTTTGTTTGACACAAAACTAAACCTTTCACAAACATAAAACAACTGCACACATGTTTTGGATCTGTTATTTTACTTCTAAGGATATTCAGTTGTACATAAAAGTCCATTTTTAAATTCACTTAAAGCAACATTATGTAATATTTTTTATCTTAACATCAATCAAATTCATTTTGACTTGTAATAGGGAAAGAATGTAGTATTGAAATCCTGGGCACGACATCTTCCGCCAGAATGGTGTAATGCTTGTGCCGCACCACATCACACCAACGTAACTCATCAGTAAGCTAGCTGCAAGTTCTTGTGAGTTCTTTGGAAGAAGCTAGCTTGGTATTCTTAGTATGGATATCATGGCAGAAGCAGAGTCCGAAGAAGACATCAGAGGAAGCAAGGAAGATGACCGAGCAAGAGACCGGACAAATTAAGTAAATATCTGACTGGGTTTTACTCGTTGGCGTGAGCTAAAAGAGCTTAAAGGATGCAAGACAGATGCCAAGCTGGGCTTCTTGCCGTTGGACTACTAATTAATAACGTATTAGCTGGCCTGCTGTGTCTTCTTTTTTTCACTTGCTTGATGTTTGCCTGTGTTAGCAAGTTGTCAACTCGAGCTAAATCAGCCAGAAGTTTGACGGACAGTAGTTTAGCTGCTAGCTGTAAAACTCGAGTTGATGTTAGCAAACTTACTAGATACTCTGACATCTGTAACGTTACTGTAAGTGCTCTTGCGTCTGTTTTTTGTCTAGTTTTGTTGGCGAGCTTGCCACCCAAGTTTCAAGCAACATAATGCTGCTGCTGGTGAAGAGCGGCGGGGGTGTCATGCTGGAGCCGGGTAACATCACCAGGCTCTGCAGCCTTTATGGACATAACATTAGTTAATGGTAGAGGCGAAGAAACCGAAGAGGACGTTGACGGAGGAAGCTGAGAAGAAAAAAAGAAAGACACCAAGAAAGAACATAACAAATACAGTTTATTCTGTCCTTGTATCTCTGGTATCCCACGTTTCTAAAATCAATTATGATTTGAAAATCCTCTAGTGTGCACCAGGCACACTAAGTAGTCCTAGTAGCTGACTGAGTCCGGAATGGGCACCTGACCTAGAGCAAGGCAAGCAGGCATAGGAACCATGATCAGCAGCCTCACAGTGAACAGAAACAGCCTCCGAGACAGTACTGAAGTGATTTACAGCCACTGCGGCCAGGACAGCTATGTTTGTGCCCTGTAAGTTGATTTTGGATTGCTGATACGTTAACCCTACTAATATTATGCTAGCCAGCTCTCTGTTAGCTTATAATGGCCTACTGCAACCCTATTAGCTGTCAAAGCTAGTGAGGCAAGAATTTCAATGAATTATACTTAAAGTTAGTTAGGCAATTGGTTGTTGATTGATACTACCGCCTAAACTTTTCTTTAGAAAATCATTTTCTTCCACAACTGCTTCTTGTCAATGAAGTGACCTCAGCCTAAAGATGTTTGCTGCCTTTCTGTCCTTGTGAGGATACTTGGCTTCTACAAAGACCTCTCTTTCTCTCTCTCTCTCTCTCTCTCTCTCTCTCTCTCTCTCTCTGTCACTCACTCACACACATACACACACACGAATGCCTGCTGCAAATGTGAACGTTCCCTTGTGCATTCCTGAGCCCAAATATTTGGCTGCAGTAAAAGGCAGCATAGAGCGGCACTCTGATTTGCTCCAAGGCTACGATGAATATCACGTTGTCACACATACATACTGACACACACAAATCAGCCTGTACTTGAGGTGACAAAACCGCTTTAAGTTGTTGATAATGTGTTAAATATTTCTCAGTTGTCCTTCTCGGCTGCACCAAAATGTCAGACTCAGTCCTGCTTTCATAATTTGTTTTCATCTTTAGTTTCATTTAGGAAGTGAAATCATTTTAACATTATGTTTTAGTTGGTTTTTATAAACTGTTACATCTTTATGAAATAAACACAAAAATACAAAATAAAATCAAGATAGAAGAGCAGGAAGTAAAGGTTCCAACATGATAATTCTGGGGTGCATTCAAAGACACGCTAACATGTCCGAGAGAACAGCTACATGAGGCAACCATGTTTCCTTTATTTTTCTGCACTGGGTTTGAGTTTCTGACAGCAATACTCATAAATGCAAGGGCCTTTTTTGTTTTTTTGCAGTTGATTATTAATTATGATGTCGGATGTCAGACCTTCCTTGAATGCAACACCAAGTAGTGTTTGGAGAGTGGTGCCTGCAGACAGCTAATTGCTGTGAGATTTTAACATGACAAGCTGTCAAAACTGTTTTCTCATGGAAAAAATGTATTTGTGATCACAAAGAAACAAAATTTGAGAGATATTTATCAGTTAAACTAAAGATGAGTACAAGATGAAAGAACTAGAGACTGAACATACAAAATAAAAGAAAGAAAGAAAGAAAGATGTAAATAGATTAGATTAGAATAGATTCTATTAAACATTTAACACATAAACAACAGGTTGTTTTTTAACCTTGTTCTAATGAGAGCGTTTTTACAAAGGCTGCATCTTAGTGATCTGAATATCAGCCTCATAACACGCACCTAAATCACACACACACCTTGTTGTGTGGTTGTAATGCATGCTGGTGGCGTGAATTAGCTTCATGTGTAATTATTGTTTTCCTTCTGAGCACGCTCTGTGTAAAGTATACCTGAACACAAAGCGCTGAGCTGGTGTTTCTATCAGCAGCATGTTGCTCTCTGCGCTGAATGAACTGAGGTCAGGCCCAAGAAATGTCAGGATTTATTGTAAAGAGTTGACTGGGCCGAATCTTAACTTTTAACTTTAAATAAAGTGAAAACTTTAAAAAAAAAATAATATAAAATAAGTCAGTGCTGACTTGGTTTCACACGGGACACGAACTCTGGTCTCCTGGGTGAAAGTCCTTTTGTTTGACCCATCCATCCACCTCCTAAATTTGACTTTCTCACACTTTATGTCACCTGACCTTTGCTCTTGTCATAATTACTACACATACTAAAATTAACCAAAAGTATGGGTTATAATGAACTGCTTGCACAGTCAACCCAGGGTGCGAACTACAGGGGATCCACTACTAAGACATCAGCTCCCCTAAAAGCATGATTTGTGATATTTTGGGGGGTCTCCAATATATTGACAGCATGCTGTATTGCCAGTAATCTCTATATTTCATCATCATGGATCATGTGAAGTGTCAGACATCATCCAGCAAGAGGGAACGATCACTGACGGGTGACGGGTTGTGTCGCTAGTACAACCAACACACCATCAACGGTTCGCGATCGTTCCCTCTGAATATTACGCATGAACCATGCACTACTGCAGCTGGGGGCTCCCCGCAGTGCTACGCAACTTTCTAAATTCTTCCCTCTCACAGAGAAAATAAAGGTCAGGTCGCAAACACAGCCGCAGCTGCTGTGTGAAGCGTAATTGTAGCAAAATGGTTGCATGTGATAATAATAATACTAATAATAGAAGACAAACATGCCTGATACTTTCACAGTCAGCCCCGGGCCTACATGCTTGCAACTATTAATGATTCAGCAGTAAGAATCACAGTGTTATTCTTACCCATCATTCTTAAACATCAGTGGGAAAAGTGAAACAATTAACAGTGTTGCAATTCTGATCCAATCTTGTGAAGGCAAATTTAGTAAGTGTTCATTCAAAGTACAAAAAGACATTCAAACAAGAGATAAGCTAAGAGTAGCTTAGCATGGGGGCATCCATTATAGTCCATTATAGGTCACTTTTACATAACAGATCCCATGAGCATTATACGGACTCAAGGCAGGTGTTTGATTGCAGTTTGATTGTAATACTGTGTGTTGTCAATGTAGCACTACATCCATTAAATGAATATTTAATTAACTTGACAGACAGACTTTGGCTGAGATGAGATGTTTGTTTGGCTTTACAGGCACTTGTGTAATATTTAACAGTGAGTACATAAGAGCTTGCAGAAAACTCTGAGTATACAGGTCATAATTATGAATTATGGATGCTGACGTGAATGCTATTTACAAGTGGGAAAGTGGTGATTACGGTAACTCTCGTATGACATGCCTAGCCATAAAAGTAACTTCTCAAGCAGAATTGTTACTAAAGGAGCATGACATAGTTTACCTTCATTCAACAAGTTACCCCCCTTCCAGCTCCTCCTTTCTTCTACAACTACAGGAAGTGGAAGTAGGAAATTTTTTTAGGCTGTTTTTGTCATCCCCCCCATCGAAGTGCTTCCCTCCAATTTGTTGAATTTCTCAAAATGTTCCGTTTGTTAGGCTGAAAAGAAAATCACAGAAAAATCACCATAAGGGCTGCTTTGCATTTTTAATTAAGAAACTAACATATGAATATATTTGCATATTATTGAGTTGCAGATTAAATCATGCATACATAATTAGCATGCAGCAGTGCTCGTTCGTTCGCCCCTCTCTCTCTCTCTCTCTCTCTCTGCACTGTGCTTACTGTTTTTTCGGCAAGCTGTGGTTCTGATGGATGCCAGACACACACACACACACACACACACACACACACACAAACACACTTCTCCTGACACTCAAACACTCCCAGACACACTTGCACCCCCTTTGCAAACATTTTCAGTAGTGTGTGTGTGTGTGTGTGTGTGTGTGTGTGTGTGTGTGTGTGTGTGTGTGTGTGTGAGTGTCTCCTTCACTTGGTTTTTTGGAGGAAAATTAGCGTCTGATTTTCTCCGTCAGAATTGAGGCCACGTCAGGTTTTTATCCTGATTACACCGAATGAAGAACACTCTCTTTCTTTCTTCTCTCACTGTCATTCCTTTAGTCTGTCAGCCTTATTGTCTATCTATCTAGGCTGCGACAAAGTTACTTGTATGTGATCAATTACTCATTGCCAATTACTTCTTGATAAAGTTATTGTTACTTTACTAATTACTAACAGCAGAAGTAATTAATGACACCCTGCATGCAACAGGTGTAGAAACAGAAAAGGAGACAACAGTCTGGAGGTATTTACTGACCATCATCAGCTAGCTTTGATCCATCTCTCATCCTCCAGTTCTGAACAAAACCCAGCTGATTCCTAAATGTACATAAAACATGTACACGCAACTTTGGAGCTACTTTGAGTCGGCTAGCCACTTCACCCACCTCCAGTTCTGACATTAAGCTAACAGGTCAGATGTGGGCTACACCTCAGCCCTGTTTGTTTTTCACCTGACATTAGCTACCAACGGTTTGTGTCGGCACTGTATCCTATGATACAGGCTACAATCATCTGGACTACTTTTGAAACTAAAGAAAATGTGTAAACATGATGTTTCTGAGGTAAGATCTGGAGTTAAAAGACTTTTTTTCCCCCTGTGATTTCTGAGCATATGTATTCTGGATGGACATACAGTATAATTATGACTGAGAAGGAGTGCGATTTTGTCAGTTTATGCGCCGATCTCACCTGTCTCATTCTCACTCACTCACTCACACACAATCTACCTTGCAGCACTTACATGTGATTCTGTTTCAAATAAAAGTGTGTACCCTTATGTTTCTTCTGTGTGTGTGTGCGTGTAGCTGCCTGCTCTCTGCTCTTCTGTCCTGTCGATAACTTTATTGCTTCTAATTTCAGACCTGCAACATAAAAAGACTCAAATCAAAGGCTCACGGTAGAAGGTGGCTGTATGAAGAGAACAAAGTGCCATCATTCTGTGTGTGTGTGTGAGAGAGAGAGAGAGAGAGAGAGAGGCCTTTAGGTGAGCACTGCTCACCTAAAGGCCTCTGTGAGCACAGAATTTAGAGTTATTCCAAAAATAGAATGAAAGAAGAAAAGGAAGACTTACAAAGGAAATGAGGAGGATCGGAATGAAAAATGAAGGCAAAAACAGAGGAAAGAATGCAAGAAAGAGGGAAGGAAAATGGAAAAGGGCTTGGAAAGACAGCAGGTAGAATGAAATAGTACAGGGAGAAGAAAGATGCTGAGAAAACAGGAGGACACAAATAAACTCAGACAACTGGGGAGACAGTGGAGAGCAATGTAGAGAAAGGGCGAGAGACATTGAGAAAGATGAGAGAGCTGAGAGAGAGAGAGAGAGAGAGAGATTGACAACTGGGCGTCGTAATGTGAAGGAAAATCCTGTCAGCATGAAATCAGGATGAAATGTGAGATTATAATTCAACCAGGGATTAGTTGTCATCTCACCACCAGAGAAGAGGAGGAGGAGGAGAGAAGGGCAGGAGGAGGAGAGAAGGAGAGGAGGAGGAGAGAAGGAGAGGGGGAGGAGAGAAGGAGAGGGGGAGGAGAGAAGGGGAGGGGGAGGAGAGAAGGGGAGGAGGAGGAGAGAAGGGGAGTGGGGGAAGAGAGGAGGAAGAAAAGAGGAGGATAAAGGGAGTGAGGGATAAAGTGCAAAGAGGGAAGGAAGAGAAGAAGAAAACAAGGTGGTGGAAGTGAGGGAAAGGAGGGAGGTGGAGGAAGGGAGGAAGGAAAGAAGGAAGGAAGAAGACAAGTGACAGGAAAAAGAGATCAGGAGGGTGATGTGGAGGAATAGGAGGTAAGGAGGATGAAAGGGATGAGATTAGGAGAAAGAGGGTAGACATTGAGTGGCAGTAGGAGGAATGAAAGGCAGGTTACGAGGAAAGGAGGTGCTTAGAGGAGAAACAAGAAGAGAACGAGGAACTAGAGAAGGGAAGAAGAGGAGGAAAACAGGAGGAAGGAGGATGAAGAAATGGGGGGGGGGGGGGGGGGGGTGAATGAAGAAAGGGATGACAAGAGGATGGAACAAGTTATATCTAGTATGACCTTTGGTGGCTTGAGACTGCTGAGACAACGGCTGTTTATGGCCCATTTATGTCCCTGGTCCACCTTAAATAGAGAGGACATGTAAAGGCATTATGTGCTTATGTGACTGTTAGACTACCTTAAGGTCAAAGGTCAGTTTGAACGAGTTTTTAAAAACAGAAAGGACTACACAGCTAAATGTCTCCTCTCCTCTTTTCTTTTCGCCTTTCTCACTTCCTCACACCCTCCCTTCTCTCTCTTCTCTTCTCACCTTTTCCCCTCTCATCACACGTCTTCTCCTCCTCTCCAGACTTCTTTCCTTCTTTCCTCTCTCGTTGTCGCGTCTCCTCTCTTCCTCCATTCTGTACTTCTCCCCACTCACTTCCTCCGCTAATTCAATCCTCCCTCCTTTTCTCTCCTCTCTTCCTTACTACATTCCTCTCTTCTCACATTTTCTCCTGTCCTCCCTGCCTTTCTTATTTCCTCCCTCCTTTTCTTGCCCCCCTTTTTCCCTACCTTCCTTTCTTTTCTCCACCCCTTCCCCTCCCCTTTTCCCCCACTCCTCCTCTTCTACCTCTTTTCTCCTCTCTTTAGTCCCCTCAGTCCTTGTTTGTACATGCCTCTCATTTGCTCTTTTCTTTTCTCATCCCTTCTTCTCTAATCTCCTTCCTCCTTTTCTCTTCTTCTGCCTTTTTTCTCCCTTCTCTCTTCATCTCCGCCGTTTTCCCGCTCTCTCTTCTCATTTCCCTTCCTCTCCTCCCTCCTTTTACCTCTCCTCTTTTCTTTTCTCTTTTCCACCCTCTATTTCCTCCCTGATCACTGAACTTCCTCCTCTCTTCTCCCTTTTACCCTTCTTTTCTCCTCTTCTCTCCAACATTTTCCCCTCCACATTCCCCCTCTCCTCCCTCTTTCCACCACTCTTCATTCTTCTTCGTCTCCTCTGCAGGTTTGTTGACCAAGCAAGCGTCAGACAAAATTAAAAATGCTGTCTCTGCTTCTTTTCTTCAACCAGGTCACTCTTTTTGGGTTCTGTACTTTTCCCCCTGCACTTCTTTCCTCCCTCCATCCCTCCATCTCTCCTTTCATTTCCCATGCAGTCTGGTTGGGTACAATGCTGGGAGCCAGCCAGCGCTGCAGACAGATGGTCCACTTATTAGATGTGCATCAGCCCTCCCTCCCCTTCCTGCAGCCCGCTTTTTAATCAAATTAAAGCCGAAAACAGGGGAGAGAGAGAAAGAGAGAGAGAGAAGGAGAGAGAGAGAGGGTCTGCTCGCTTGTTTTAGAGTCTAATATTTGTTTGAATAGGATGAATGATGACGATGTTAATATGAAATTTGGAAGACTGAACCACTGTCTGTCTGACTGTGTTGGTGACTGCCTGCATCCCTCTCTCTCTCCGCCTCACTCTGTTTTTCTACATCGGTCTTTCTGTTAGTGTGCTTTTTATGTTTTTAAAGAGTAAAATGCACCAATTTTAAACATGAAGATAAGTTTACTTGTTGAAGAACTGGCCATTTACCAGGATGGCTCTAATGAAAACGTGAAAATGTGACATGTAGGAGCGGTATTTTCAAAACTTCACTCAAAGGCTACGTTCAGACTGCAGGCCTTAATACTCAATTCCAATTTTTTTCCCAGAACCAATTTTTTTGTTTGACAGTTCACATTATTGCTTAAATGTGGCCCATATTAGAATCCAGTGTGAATTGTCCACAGCCTGAAAGTAACATGCAACAGAGAATAACACGACATCACACACAGCAGCACGCTGTGGTGCGGAAGTAAACAGAGAGGGTAGCAGCGGTTAGCCCCAGTTAGCCCATTCTTGCTAACCCTGCCGAATTTCACAGGAGACTCCCGTATTTCATTGCCCTCACCCGGTTTACTCTGGGGGTCACATCTCTCATGAATCATAACTAATGTTCACACCTTTCTGTCATTTCCATCACATTCTTTACTGTTTCTGGCGCTGTACGACACGAATGCCCCACAACTCTCTATCTCTCTCTCGCTCCACTGCCTCTGCTTGGATAAGTAGCATGCACGTAACTCAGAAGAGAGGTCGCAGTCCGGTGGATTTCAAGTGTAAGAAAGTGTAAGAATTTGTGAGCAGATGATAGCAAGGTAGAGAAGAAAGCGAGCCACATGTATGATCGTGGCCTTTGTGGAGCTTTTCCGTTCAGTGCAGCTCCGTCTGGCGGGGGAACAGCTGCTCTAGAGTGATGTCAAAGTCGCACCAATTCCGATCTGAGTGTCCAGACTGAGGTCGCATTTAAAAAGAGCCGATCTGGACCACATATGAAAGTGGCCCAAATCCCAACTGGCAAACCACCTGGGGTGGTGATGGTGCAATGGATAAGACACATGCCTTTTGGTGTGAGAGACCCGGGTTCAATCCCCCACTGTTCAACCCATCCACCATTGTGTCCCTGAGCAAGACACTTAACCCCTAGTTGTTCCAGACATGTATAGCAATTCTAAGTTGCTTTGGATAAAAGCGTCAGCTAAATGGAAAAGATCAGATTCCGTGTGACTTGGCCTGTTCACACTATCATAAAAGATCAGCTCTGAGTCACATACTGTATGAGCAAAAATATTGGATTTGGGTCACTTTGGCCTGCAGTCTGAACGAAGTTCTCAAAGAGACAGGAGGCCACAGCTGTTGGCTGTGATGTATGTTTAAGGGAACAATGATACTGTTCACAATCAGTTCAGTCAATCAATATCAGGCTGTAAACAATTCCTCAGGTAAACCAAACATATTTGGAAGAGAATTATCTCATTAATCTCTGTAATACTCTCGTTCTAAAAAGGTTCCAGCTTATTGAAAGCACCTGATTTCATTCAACTAGAAGTAACCCAGTCCTTCATGGCAGACCTGATTGGTGGTGAATCTGGTGAGTCTGTGTTTCTGGATCTGTACACAAACCTGGATGTCAATCAGACTTACAACGGAGGCTCTGTGGTATTTACATTTAATTTTCAAGGCACCATCTGACCAGTTGGAATGAAACTTGTTGCGAATAAACAGTTGAGCAGCTCCTCACACAAAAGTGTTGCTTTAACACAATTATATTTACATAAAAAGCCACATTAGGTAATCACAGCCAGTTGTCTTATGATTTATGTAATATTGCGGATGAGAAAAAAAATCAGGCGTTCAATCAGATCAATAAATTGGAGGTAGCATATTTATGGTGCCTCCTATTGGCCAATTTGAGTTTAAACTCATTTCATGGATCCAGGTGTGCTTCAGCTTTGTCCACAAGACAAAAAGCTCTTGATTAAAGAAGCAAAACCAGAACAGTGAATCTGATAACAAATCCAGTGGCCACTGACAGCATGTCTAGTGACTGACATTTGGTGAGTGAATTGAAAACTGATGATCAGTCAGAGCACCGCCATCAGGTGGTTGCTGCTAGCAGGTCACCATAGCAACCCACACCTGGTTTCTCTGGAAATATTAAAACACAAGAATACATAAGAAAAGGAAATATATTGACAACATTACACAGTTAGGACAGTTTACATTACTGAGAATATAAACACAGAATCTTAAAATACACTTCAATACAGGGGTTTAATATGACTGTGTAGGAGGAATCTGAAGAGAAAAACTATATACATTCTGAAATTTGGCTAGATTTGACTTTTTAAATGCTTCTAAGAAGTCTGTATAGGACATCCTGTAGAACCTGGTAATTGTTGACAATTTATAAAAAAGAAACGAGAGGAAGAAGGAGATGAGAGGGGGAAACAAGGGAGGAGAGGAGGAAACGAGGGAGGAAGAGATGAGAGAAAAAACGAAAGGAGGGAGGAAGAGTGAAAAGGAGAAGAGTGTGTTGAAAGAAGCGCGCGGTCTGAAAGCGGTGGAAAAAGTGAATATTCGGCTCAGTTCAAAGGCAGGCGGCGCACTGCAGCTCCGCGCGCGGGAGGGAGAGAGGGAGGGAGAGAGGGAGGGAGGGGGGTGACTTCCAGATTTACTGTGGAAAGTTGAAAGAGTGTCGGCGACCGCGCGCGTGCCCGCGAGCGCCGATGTTTGTTTATGTGTGCGCGTGTGCTACG
Organism: Micropterus dolomieu; assembly: GCF_021292245.1. Lineage (NCBI taxonomy): Eukaryota > Metazoa > Chordata > Actinopteri > Centrarchiformes > Centrarchidae > Micropterus > Micropterus dolomieu. The sequence continues at coordinate 25,803,534 of NC_060162.1, read as the reverse complement.
TTTCAACCTCTCTCTTTCCGTACATTTTTCGTGTGTGTGTGTGAGAGAGAGAGAGAGAGAGCGATGGGAAGAGAGAGAGAGAGAGAGAGAGAGAGAGAGCGATGGGAAGAGAGAGAGAGAGAGAGAGAGAAGGGGAGGGGCACTTCTCTCTCTCTCTCTCTCTCTCTCTCTCTCTCTCTCTGCCTACTTTGCATATTCCGCGTGCCTCGGCTCGGCCATATGGGAAAATGCAACTGAAGGAATTGTCGGCGGGGGAAAAAAACGCGCAGGCAGGAACACGCGAGCGGAGCGGCAAGAGTTTGACATCATAACAAATCCAAGAAAAGTTCTAACAGAGGAGGAAAAAGAAGAAAGGTGGAGAAGAAGGAAAGAGAAGGGGCGGGGGGAGCGTAATAAACCAAAACAGAGAGAGAAAGGGACAGACACGCGGAGAGAAAAAAGGGAGAAATAGAGTTTTTCTTCTTTCTGCGGAGGAGAGGAACGATGTATTGTGCGTACACCATCCCCGGGATGACAGGCAGCTCACTGATGTACTACTACAACGGCAAAGCGGTAAGACACACTCTTCCATCCCTGCTGCCCTCTCTTTTTCTTCCTCCGCGAGGGTTTGGGAGTCAGACGGAGAGAAGGAGAGAGGGAGGGAGGAGGAGAGAGAGGGAAAAGCAAAGAGGAGAGTGTGTGTGTGTGTGTGTGTGTGTGAGAGAGAGAGAGAGAGAGGAGGTGTGAAGGTGAAGAGTGTCCCTTTTTTACGCACCAACTTAACAGCGCTTCGGTTCAGCGCCGCGCGTCAAAGTGCGAACGAACTGTGAGCTCCTTCTGTCCGTAGGTCGGTTTATTTTGGGGGTAAAACAGAAAAATAAAAGTGTGTGTGTGTGTGTGTGTGGAGAAGGGAATGTGACGGTAGCTGTTGTAGAGTGCAGCAAAGGTTGGACACACTCTTCTGAAATGTGATGAATGTGTATTTATATTGTGTGCGTGTGTGTGTGTGTGTGTGTGTGTGTGTGGGGGGGGGGGGGGGGGTGTCTCACCTCCGCTATGAAAAACAAATATTTTTTTTAAAAAGTAGTCCCAAATCTAACGTTTCTTCTGTTAGCCTGCTGGATTTCGCGCATCGGACTCAGCTTGAAATAATCTGCTGGCAGCTTTATTTCTGTCTTCCTCTGTCGCTTATTGCAATTTTTTAATGGACGTGAATGCAGCAAAATAAGAGTCTTATTACTGAATTGAATTAATGTTTCTTTTGCTCTGAAGCGAAATGACACACGTGGGATTTTTTTTTCCTTGTTTTTTTGGTTGTGTGTTTTATTCAGGGGCTTGTGGCTTTTCATATGTCTCCCAAAGCCGTCATAATTTGACCTCATATTGTGTTTGTTATTAGTTCTTATTATAGTAGGCCTAGAACCCCCTTATTTTACTCATAACCCCGAAAATTTAAGGCATAGCTGTAAAATAAGTCTGTCCTTAATTACATGAGAGTTGTATTTAATATTAATATTAGTGATGTTCTGTCATTAATTATGTTATTTTCAGGCCACTAAAAAATTTAAATGCAGCAAATTCTAAAAATAAGGAATTTGAAGGTCTACCCATCTGCATGTCTATTTATATATGTAAAGCGTACATAGCGGCGTACTTCTAAGTGTTATTTTTGAGTTGTACAGTGTCTCAAAATCATAGTTCACTGTCTGGATGCAAAAAGGAAAATACATCTGAGGAAGTCATCCAGCAAGTATGAAGCTGTCTGACCTCCTGTGAACCTGTCTGTCCGTCTGTCTGTCTGTGTCCCAGTAACCCCCACCTGTAAAACACCAGTAAAAGGGTGAAGTGATTTAGAGAGGGGTGTGTGTGTGTGTGTGTGTGTGTGTCTGTCTGTGTCTGTGTGTGGAGGTGGGGTGAAGTGAAGGCTAGAAATGAGAGACTGGGTGTAAAGCGAAGCGAAGGTGAATGAATTTCACAGGTTTTCGCTTGTAACAGCAGGAACGTCTGCAAGTCACAGGTGTAAATGAAGATGGAGGCTGGCATTTCCTGCAGATCCACCTGTCAGTGAACTGCTCGTCCTCTGTCTGTCTGCCATTGTCTCACATTTGATTTCAAATTTCTGCTTCACATAACATTAAGAGCAACGGAATAGGAAATAGTGAAGAGATGACAGCGAAGACAGAGGGAGGATGAGTACAGGGGGAACAGGAATATTCATCAAGTAATAATTCGTGTCCAAATGTATCATATTAGCAACTCTATAGTTTTTAAATGATTAATACGGCTGAACCAGCACCTTACAGGCCTTCTGTGAAGCTGTGAATATTTGTCCACAAAAATTTGGATATTTATGTAAAAGACAGCAAGCAGGCATTTAATTAAATAAATAATTAAATAATTCTTTTGTAGAGATAATGTATGATTAGATTTTTACAGAAAATGTTTTTAATGTTGCATTTATTTTGACGGTTTTTTGACGATGATTTTGTGGTTTTATTTATATTATTTATACTCTTGGATTTTAATCTTTAGTCTTTTTTACACCCTGTATTTTGTCATTTTTATTTTTGTAGACTAATTTGTGAAAATACTGAAAATGTTGGGATGTTCAGATTTTCTTGATGCTGTAGTGAACAGTAATCTGTGTTCACATGGTTTTGTTGCGGATGTGACCTGTGCAGCTGTAAACAGAGCCTCTGTTGTTTGAACACTGCCACACTAACAGTCATCTTCTGTCTTCTCGGCGGCTGTCGGCTCTCCGGCCTCCATCCGGCCGCCAAGCGCTTCAGCCCCGCGCTGTTGGCCATCCGCTCCGGAGCCTATACTTTTAGCACCCGCTCTCTCCCCGTAGTTTAGGGCCTTCTTTGTATCGTGGCAGCTTCGCCTGAAGCCGGAGTTCTTTAGTTTGGCGATGCCACGGGGGTCGGTGTGGCACCGCTTTGTTTGGCGGCTGGCTGCTAGATGGCACATTGTGCCGACGGTCTTGATCCAATGCCAAGCTCCTTTCCATCTTCACTTTACCCCCCTGTCTCACTCTGTCTGTCTATGTCACAGCTTGCTTACAGCCGCAGTCCACGGGCAGAAAGAGAAAACCCATGAAATAGAAAGTTGCTGTAATGATGTAATGTTGTTTGTCCTCTTGTGTCCTATTTTTGTTGCTCGTTGGTGGCTTTAGCCGGCTGGGTTTGTGGTGCTTTGGTGATTCTCTGGTTGTGTGAAAGCAGACTCAGGCCGGTCGGTGTGTTATGGAGGCAGAGAAGTGGAGCGAGTGGAAACTGGGGCAGAGTGATCAGGGTTTAAGAGAAGAGACAGAAAGGCTCGGACAGATCTGCTGCTGCTGCTGCTGCAGCAGCAAGCTGCGGCCCGGCGAGACCAAAGAGTGAAGAGGCTGAATTGGAGCTTTGGTTTAGGGAGAGTGTGGGGGAGGGCCGAGGGGGAGAGAGGAGGAGGGTGAGGGCCCAGGCCTGAGCTTCGGTTAGCGGCTGTCGGCTCGCTAACTTAAGCTCCAGCGGCTTAATGAGGCAGCAGAAAGCTCGGCTAAAACAAAAGGCCTCATTTAAAGCTGGCCCGGCCAGCCGGCTATTGTTATGCTAACACAGCATTTGAATATTCAGTAAGTTTTAATTAGGAGAGTCCTGAAGCAGCCTGCCAAAATCCTGCAGTCCTCTCTCAATGTGCAGCTACAGGAAACACACACTTTAAACTGACGATTCTGGGTCTGCAATTTATTTAGTGTCTGCTGCTTTTCTGAGACAAGCGACACATCGAACGTGAGAACATTTTAATTAATTTTTTTATTCATAGGTTTTTAGTTAATATGCTCCAATTATAGTCAGATACAAAGTAATATTTCTTATTCTATCTTTTCAAATTAAAATATATTCATATGTTGATTTAAATGGATTTTCAGTTTCAGTTATTGCTAAGAATTGTACATTTAAATACGTTTATAATTCCACTAGAAAGAGTGTTTTCTTTTAATTTTACATTTAGCTTTTTTTTAGTGCCGAACAGCAGAGGCTGCTGTTATAAACCACAGCCACTCAAGAGGGGGTCAGAGGTCGAGGTCAAACTGTCTAATAGAATTCCTCTGTTGAATAAGAATATTGATCTCACAATTCATTTCAGTTTTTAAGTTTTTAGAAATGTAGTGTTTTTTATTTATGAAATCTTATTTCATCCTGAGAATCAAATCCCACCACTACCCATAAAAGATTCAGAAATAATGTGTTGATGTGTTTCACTGTTTTTAGACACAAGTAGGAAAATTGCAGAAATTATAAATTGATTGCAGTGTTATGTAACGTCACTTTAATGAATCTGCCATCGACTCAGAGACGCAGTTTGAAACCTCTTCTGGTGGAAATATTAAAATGACTAAAACTACAGAGGAAAGCTTTTCATGCCTGCAGCAGTATATATGCAAATTGACGCGTGTTTGTGTGTTGACACTGTTGTTTAATAGACACAAGGTGCATGAGTTTGATAGTGTGGTCTTTCTCTTTACGTTCCCTTTGTGTACTTGCAAGCGTAAAATGAGAATGTGTTTTTCACATGTTCATGTGCACTTAAATACACAGTAAAGGAGAGTTCTAGTGAGTGTTATAGTGAAGCCAGTGTGTGTGGACGTCCTATGTGCTCAGTAGTCTGGAATTAGAGCACAGCGTGTTATGCAATTATAACTTTATAAATAGATGCAGTGTGTGTGTGTGTTTGTGTGTGTGTGTGTGTGTCTGTGTGTGTGCGCAGCCTATGTCTCCATCTGTTTGTGTTATTTGAACAACACAAAAAAGCAGATTTTATTGCGGTATATTTTTTTGTATAAATGCGGCGATTTACATGTCCTTTCTTTGTGACTGATGTTAACCGTTGCTATATGAGTGTGTGCGTGTGTGTTTGAATTAGGAAATGTGTGTGTTTGTGTGTCAACGTGCTCCTTTTCTTCATATTTGTGTACATTTTTTACAAACACTGATAACATGTCTCTGTCTGTGATGAGTGTGTGTTTGTAGATTACTACACTCTGTTTTTCAGTTTTAGGGTTGGACCTGTCTCCATACTTAAGGTTAAAATTAAATCAGTCTGAAAACGGATTATGTGTGTTTGTTTTATTTTTTCGAATGTGTGTAATGTATGTGTTACTCCGCTCTGTACCGGAGGATAAAAGTCAATGTGTGTTTGTTGTGCGTGTCTGAGTACTTTCATACACTCTCCTAAACCTTTTTTTGTATGAAACGCTAAACACATTCATTGTTTATGCGTGTGTATGTGTGCGTAAAGTGCTGCCCTGACAGTAGGGTCATTCAGTTTTTTCTCCACTGACTTGTGTGTATGTGTGTGTGTGTGTGTGTGTGTGTGCGTGTGTGTGTGTGTGCGTGTGCGCGTGTGTTTTGTCCGGTCGGTGAAAGCCTGACACACCATTCAGGCTTTAACTTAATCCTTCTGCATCAGATTATCTGACACTGATGCCGCTGATATACACACACACACACACACACACACACACACACTGCAGTCTTAACACAACACTACTTTTTCTTTTAAATAAAAAAGAAGTAAGTAAAAAATGAAATGTTGCGATGTTGTAAATGATGTGCTTACTGACGACCTTTAGGAGGTGTGTGGTGCTTTCAAACGTAACCACAACCATTACTGTCTGTTGTCATCTCTCTCTGAATTATTTTGATATTTATGCAACACAAAATGATTAATTCCCAGTTCTGATGTCAGTTACATGAATTATCAGGCTAAAAAGTCTGTTTTCTTTGAATATATTGGATGTTTATTGGAAGCTATGAGACAATGTTAGAAGTCATAAAATATCATTTTAATCTCTGGTAACTGAAATTTTTGACCTAATTATTAAATAATTAATCCAACAAATAACCCAACAGATTAACCGATTATTAAAATAATTTATTGGATTTAGCCGCTAATGAAGAACTGTCACGTTTTCTTCTTTCGGTTAGCTTTTTTGTTAAATTTTGGAAATGTTTGTTTAGCTGACATCCAGACACTAGTGTCGATTACAGTATGTTTTGTGGACGTGTGATGAGACTTCTCTCTTTCATGATTTCTTGTGTGTTTCTGCTCTTCATTACTAATGTAGGGGAAAGGGTAATTAGCAGGTCATTAGTGATGTCATAGTTGTCACATGTTTGAAATATAAATGTCAGGGTGGCTGCTGATGAAGAGCTGATGTGTTGGTGATGAGACGTTTTCTTGTTTAATCTTTCATAAAGCTGTAAGATTACTTTCTTTCATCTATACGTGCTTTGCTTGTACATGCATCGTGTATATGTTTTGTATATTTTGTGTAAATGTAGTTTGGTAGGTTCTGGTTCATTTGCTGCAGCATCAGTGGCAGTTTCTGTATGTTATTAAGAGCTAGTGTTAAATTGAGGTTCATCTTAACTGTTTACTTCCTATTTATGTATTTTTTGATGTGTGGTTTTAGGTCAGGGGTTAATGCAGCTGTGTCGTGTTAAAATGTGGCGGAGAGATTTAAATGATGTGTGATGTTATTGGTTACCTAAAGTCAAAATAAAATGTTTAAATGTGTTTAATGGCACTTTATGTTTATCTGCAATGAAAAGAGATGGGATGAGCTGAGCTGAGAGTAAGGAAGCATGCAGTCTGTAGGATTAAATGTCTGTGCTGCAACATTTCAAACATGTATTGTTTATATCGTTTGTTCAGGTGCAATAGAACCACCTCAGAATGTCCTTAAATTAATTTGATAAATATCAGACCTTAGAATCAGTCGTAAAATTGTCTGGAATTTGCATTTATCAACATCATCATATGAGATTTTATTGCTCATGTTGTCTGAATTAGTCAAACTCTTAAGCAGCACAATCAGAAGAGACAAACTTTCATCCAAATTAACATAACATACCTAAAGAGCTCCATATTATATCTATATATTTATATCTTTTCTGCAAGTGGCTTGATTGTCAATTGAGAACAAATCACAGGTGTCACATCACTGACTCTAATGTATTATCACAAGCTACATTATTGTATTGGGAAATATCCAACATATGCATATAATCTAGAACGCATCATTGGAATAAAAATATATTCCATATACACAGCATATATACTTTTTGTTTTACAATAAATATACAATTTCATTCAAAGAGATACACATGTAATCTAAAGTGGATCTTAAAAAATTACAATATTTCACTGCTAGGAAAAGAGGCTTCCAAAAAAAAATGCAAAATGTGATTGAAAATTCTGCTGGAAAAAAAATGCACGTGGAGCTTGTGATCGCAGGACTGCAAGACGGGCAAGTTTTTGGATGTGTGGTAAATCCTGTCACCTGCTGATTTATGAGTCCGATTTATCAGACTCTATACTCGTGTCATTGTCAGAAAGCAGTCACTCCACTCTATCTGTCCAAAACTATGTTAAATGTATTTATATTTGGTCTCACATTGAGCTTTCTTAGACCGAGAATGCCAAAAGTACCAGAATGCAACTGGAATTTGGCAAAAATAGTGAATGTAATCGCAGCATCTGCTTTCTTCCATTGATATTATGCAGGCTGTAACACGGACTCTGGTCAGTTTTTCTCTCGCTCTCTTTATAAACCCTTGACTTTAATGTGCAAGGTCGCAGCTGCCAAATTGATGTGCATGCATATCAATACACACACACATAGTTAAACAGTGAGTCATCCGTGTGTGTGTGTGTGTGTGTGTGTGTGTGTGTGTGTGTCCCATAAGGGAAGGTGGACTGTAGCAGAGTAGAATGGCTCGGCATTCTTTGGATAGCTGGGAATTTCCACCCTGACCTGTCCATGGGAAGAGAAGCTCTGTGTCTCTGAGTCGCAGGTTTGATTCCCAGTGTCTGACTGAGTGCCTGCCAGCTTGATCAAACCACTGAACATCAAGGTCAGCTGGCAGACAGGCTGCAGCAGCGGTAGGTGATGGTTCATGTGTCTGGTTGGCTGGCTGTAGATGCACACAGACCATCAGGGTACGTAAGCCTTTTAGCTGCCCATAGAGTTAGCCCTCTGGCAGCCATATTGGAGGTCTAGAAACTTTCGTGTCAGTGACTGTAAGGGACTAATTACTATCCATTACTTATTGGGAACTGATCACTTAATCATTGATCCTATGGACTGATTTGTGTTTAGAAAATGTTAGCTTGTTAGTTACCCCATCTGATTACTAAGCTAGACAATGGTTCTAGTTAAAGCTAATGCTAGCTTCATTTACATATAAGGTAGTGCACTAATCACCAGATGTTAGATTTTTGCCACATAAGGCTAGGAGAAGCTAATGCTAACTTCAACTACAAGATACATTAGCTAGTCTGCTAAAAATCCCCCCCCCCCCATCCTCTTTCTGTTTTATGGAGGTAACGTCTTATCAGGGAGCCTCAGACTGTGATTGCTGTGTGACTAATGTTGGATTGTAGTTTGGGTTTAGCTTTGTAGAATTTGTTCGGTAAATCTACAAAATTTAATCTATTCCCTTTTGGATAAATTTTGGATCAGTTCAGCTGCTGTGGATCGATCCTAAAGTATCGATATTTCTGATGCCAACGTTTCCTGCTCTAGGATTGATACTCATATAAAAGGATCGATATCTAAACACAGTCATTTGGAATGAGTGTGTGTTTTATCATAAGTATCTTACTGTCACCAGGATGGTCTAATTATAGGCTACTCGGTTGATAGGAACTACTTCTCCTTCCGCCTGTCAAAGTCATGCTTGCGCTACGGCTCTGTGACGGAAATACTTTGGCAACACTGCAAACTTCGTTAAACATCTGAGATTAAGTCTGTCACAATAATATGATGATGTTATGAAGCGGCAGTTCTGAGCAGGATATTTTCATTATAATTAAAGAATATGATAGTAGTTTGATGTCTTGTCATTATGCAGCTATTATTTTGAATTGGTAAGGCTACAGCCTACTCCTTATTTCTCTAAATACAGAAACGGGAGGGGGGAGGTCACATTAAACTAGAAATAAAATATGTAAAAAGTATTGGTATTGGTATCGGTATCAGCAATACCAGCCTGGGTATCACTTGGTATTGGATCAGATAGAAATTAATTGGTGTCGCACATCACAAGCGACAAAACATTCTGAATATGACACAACCCTTTCCACTGTGCAAGTCGCTTGGGCTGTATCAAGGCTTATGGGTGTTATAGTATTTAAAGTTGACCTTGCAAATTGCTGGAAAAAACAAACAAATGAAGATGATTCGTTATTGAAACACTGCAAGCAATGGTCTTAATATCAGCCTTTAAATTGCATATCTTGACTACACTGATGTTTGAAAATTTACACCAGTGGCTGGACTGAATTTGTTTCTTTTGAACTGCACTTCAGTCATGCTAGATGCCATTTTGGCTTTGGTTTGAATGAATTCAAAAAAATGGAACATCAGTACTTTTTAACTAAGGCTATAAAACAACATACTAAATATGTGGGGCTACTGTGTGGATGCTGCTGTTTTGTGATTAGGCTCCTGTTATTAAATTTAGGATAAAAGGATAAAAATATTTGAATATTTTTTAAACATCTGATTGTATTGCAAGAAGTAACGACGCGTTTGTAGCACAGGATTTATTCAGTGCTTCAGTTTGAGTTCCTACTCACCCGGCTTCTCTTTCATAAAACATAACAATACCCCAGCTGGGCTTTTATGTCCTGCACTGTTGCAAAACATTGTCTGTACTACATTATCACTTCAGCTCTTATTTCGTTGTGCTGTGATTGTCTCTCCTGTATGATTCTTCTGTGTTCAGGGGTATTTGGTTTCTCTGCCGTGTGGCTGCTGTTGCTC
>NC_060162.1:25779668-25793641 GCF_021292245.1 Micropterus dolomieu | reverse complement strand
TTTGAAAATTTACACCAGTGGCTGGACTGAATTTGTTTCTTTTGAACTGCACTTCAGTCATGCTAGATGCCATTTTGGCTTTGGTTTGAATGAATTCAAAAAAATGGAACATCAGTACTTTTTAACTAAGGCTATAAAACAACATACTAAATATGTGGGGCTACTGTGTGGATGCTGCTGTTTTGTGATTAGGCTCCTGTTATTAAATTTAGGATAAAAGGATAAAAATATTTGAATATTTTTTAAACATCTGATTGTATTGCAAGAAGTAACGACGCGTTTGTAGCACAGGATTTATTCAGTGCTTCAGTTTGAGTTCCTACTCACCCGGCTTCTCTTTCATAAAACATAACAATACCCCAGCTGGGCTTTTATGTCCTGCACTGTTGCAAAACATTGTCTGTACTACATTATCACTTCAGCTCTTATTTCGTTGTGCTGTGATTGTCTCTCCTGTATGATTCTTCTGTGTTCAGGGGTATTTGGTTTCTCTGCCGTGTGGCTGCTGTTGCTCAGACCTCACTAGGAACAGTGGTGATTTTCAGTGGCTGATTTGATGTTTTCTGTGTGTGTGTGTGTGTGTGTGTGTGTGTGTGTGTGTGTGTGTGTGTGCTAAAGCCTGTTCTCATATATACTAAGCACAAGCTTCACAGCAAAGTAAGTAAGTTAACATTTTTGGCAAGACAATAAAGAAAAGCTGTGTGTGTGGGTGTGTGTGTGTGTGTGTGTGTGTGTGTGTGCAGTAACACTCCAAAACAGTGCTGACACACTTGTTCACAGTAGAGCCCCTCTGCACAAGGCGAACACACACACATACATAATACCTACCCAGTCTTCATTATCAAAGTGGAAAATGGGGCTGTTGCCGTTTTGTTAAGTGTGTGTGTTTGTGTGTGTGTGTGTGTGTGTGTGTGTGTGTGTGTGTGTGTGTGTGTTTTAGTGGGTCAGTCATGCTGTGGTGAGCTGTTAGGGAGGCTGCATGGACTCGCTGATAAACACTGGACAGCTGTCACACTTTAAACAACAAGACAACAAAACTGTAACGCAGTGCAGCGGAGTACAGCTCAATGGCAGTTAGCGGTGTGTTTTAGCTCAGACAGCTAACACATATTCTGTTAGCGGTTTAGCTTTGGTGGCCGTGACAGTTTACGTGAGGATCATGCAAATCGGCGCTCAGTGAGAGAGGTGGAAGAGCGTTTCATGTGTTTGATGCTGGTGGCCCTTAAATAGTGCCTTAAGGTGCGGCCATGTTTATGAAGTGTCCACTTTAAATTCACTGATGTAGCATTCATGATTTCATAAGAGGGATTTTGCTGATAGAGCTCAGGATTCTAGAGATAAAAAAATAACAATAGTTTGAAAGCAGCTGACTGATATCTTCAATGTGACACATTTTTTTGCACTAACCTTAACCAAGTGTAGGTTTAGTTCCCTAACTCATGTCTGCACATCTTCAAAAATGTAAACACTCGTAAATTCCCTTTTATAAATATTGTGTTGTAAACTTGTCTTTATTTGAATTTAGAATTGAAGAATTAATAATGCTTCAGTTCTTTTTTTGTTGTTCCTGGTTTCTTTAGCTGCACAATCAGGATTTCTAGATCCAACAAAATATACACCGACCTCATCTAAATCCTACTACTTAGCTGTATCTCGAACTTTAAATAGATGTTGCCTAATCTGCCTAATCTTACCATGCTGTTTGCCAACATCATTCAAAAAATATTTTTTTTCGTATTTGGCTTTCACATGTCTACATCTAACTGTCTTACATCTGCAGACACCTTTGTGGTTGAATAATGTTTACAGTTTCTTTAGTGTGATTGATCTGTAATATGTTGAAGGAAAATGTCTTCCCTTCACAGCAAAGTTGTTAAAAAAGAACATTAGTTGTTTGGGCATTCATTTTAGTGTAGGGAACACACAACCCCTGCAGTGTTAGCACCTTGCTCCATGTTGGACTGACTGACTTTTGAATAACACAAGAGGAAAACATGACGTATTTTTATTTTTGTGGAGCAAATAACACAATTTATCATGTTGAAGTGGGCTTGTATCTGTGTAGGACAGGATATTTAAAAGGCCTTCATGCACAAACACACACACACACACACACACACACACACTGGGGTACGATCGGCGGCGTGCCACGCAGAGAGGACCGTTGGTTTGATGCCCATTTTGTCCTGCGCTGGCACTGCCAGGCTGCATTGAAAATAGGTCAGACACACACACTCAAATACACACACACATAATAACAGAGCCTAAAAACCAGTTTGGGGCTCCATATCCTGCTGTCACCGTATTAATGCTTGACACTGCATCCTCTGAACAAAAATATAAAGCTTTTTAAATCTATCTATCTATCTATCTATAAGAAACGCTTGTACTTGTGATCAAACATCTGGGCAACAGGACACTGCCTGTTTTCACTCTCCATCCATCTAGATTTGTTTTATGCTGCTGTTTGTACTCAAATGCATCTCCAGCCAACAGCACTGCTCCCTCTCACACACAGACACATCCATCAATAACCATGGTGATAGATGCTCACCAGCTTCCATACAGTGCTCGTGTTCAAATAAGTGGCTATACCTGCTCATAGCAAAAAGAAAGAAAGAAAGAAAGGAAGAAAGAAAGAAAGAAAGAAAGAAAGCGGAAGTATGAGTCAAAGACAACAAAGAGAAATAAAGTACATAAAGAAAGAACAAACAGAAAAGAATTCTGCAGCTCTGGAGTGCTGAAGTAATCAGCTCTTTGATCTAGTTCCTTTATTATTCCAGTGTGGGCCAAATAATGCAGTCCTGATTGTGTTGCTGGCAACCAGCGAGCTTCCATATGTTGGCTATTAGAGGCTCTTACCGGCTGCGTCTCCACACTGCTGCTGAAAACGGCTTCTTCTGTGGTGGTTTTTGAGGGGTCACAGGTTCAGGTTGAGGCAGGGGAAATTTTAAATGAATTTATTTTCTTACTGACAGTAGTTCTGCTCATAAGAGCCATTTTACGTTAAGGGAGACGTAGATAAGGGAAAGGTAAGGTAAAACAATTCTTTTAAAATGCATTCAAACAGAAGGTGTTTTTTGAGTCAATAACACATATGGTGAGTTGTATTCATTGCGTTGTCATCAAAGCAGATAAAATCTCCAAATGCCATTTCTGGGAGTTCAAACTGGAGCTTGGAAATTGTAAAGCTGACTCCCCTCTGTTTGATGATGCCATGTTGAAGACTTTCTGACTGTACCCCCCAGCTGGATGAAGCCAAGTTCAGCTCTCCGTGTCACACTCCATGGTGTGTGAGCTAGCCTCGCACACCCTCTTCAGTCCCTCCACTCCCACTCAACACATTTGGTTGATTTTTGAAAGTGTGTAGGACGCGGGGACAGATTGAAAGTCAGTGTTTTATTTTTTAGAGACTTGGAGAACTTAAGAGATTAGTTTCCCTTCTCTGCGGGTGGATTAAACTTGATGCAAGGAGTTATGTCAGTTTTATGGTAGTCCCATAGTACATATCTACGGAGTAGCACCACCACAACACCAGATCAATGTCTTTCATGCGATCAGCCTCAATTGTGCTTTAACTGTATTCTCCACCATATTTACATTCACTTTGTGAGAGAGCGACAATGGGAAGGTTGGTTTGTCATGACTCATTACTGTAAAGAGGGATGTTGCTGTCTAATCACTGTGTTTATGTCCTTGTGTGTGCTACTTTTACTGTAGCAAACACTTTTAGTTGTGTGTTTGAGAGGGATGCAACGTTTTAATGCACTTTCTGTAACTCACCTCGGACAAAAGCTTCTGCCAAATGAATGTAATTTAACGCGGTGATCATGGTGAGCAGAAAGTTCGTGGCGGACATGGTTTTGGTAGACTTGCGTTACTGAGCGGATCACTGTGCCTTTCTTCAACTTGCTTAAGGTTGTTTCTCCACCACCCTGAGAAACTCAGAGTAGAAGACACGAGCAGCCCAAGCTCACCACAGTTCTTGCAGTTTCTCATTTATCTTGATTCCCAATTATTCAATATCTTGACTTTCCTTCTAGTACCACCATCTGGCTGAAAACTAGCTGGCTGGTTGTTGAAATATACTCCTGCTCCTAAGAGGGGGAACCCTTTAAATTAAAATGACCCCAATACCTTTCATCCAGTGCCATCTCCTGGACAAACTTTACATTTTTAGCTTTGCTAAGAATAGCTAATTATCAGTATGTTATATTTTTTTTTATCCATTCATTATTTTTTAGCCACAGACAGAAAGAAAAAATGACAGTAGAGGCAGGGGGGCAGTTTTCAGGCCGAGTGGAAACTGAACCAGAGTGCAGTCAGTCAGTCCACACAGGAGGCCGATACTCTAATCCTTATTAGAGTATTTTTATGGATGACCAGGCTGAACGGGATCGGAGTCAGATGTTCAGAGGAACCGTCCGCTTCATTTGAACCAGTCAAGGTGGGCTTGATTTACGCTGCCAGGCTCTTGGAACAACCTCTGAAGCCGTAACATCTCTGGAGAAATAAGAGCAGAGAGCGCTCTGCATCCTCTGGCTTCTATTTACTGATTTCATGTTGCTCTTTTCTGCCACATATTTTCTGCATCAGCTTGAATTTCATTCTTTGTGAATTTGAACTGGGATCAAACAGAAGTACAGTGTTTGAAACTGGTGCATTGTGATAAAGCAAAGAAAAGGATGCACAAATTTAGATCAGATAATACAAACAACTTTAGAAAACATTTCCCACAAACAGACTGTCCCATCTGTGGGACTCTGAGGTCTCTGTTTGCATTTGTAACTCCATCTCAGATCATTTTATTGTGGTTAATCCTTTCTTTCTCTTGTTTTTAGCCACCTTAATTAGATTTTAAAGTTACTTGTGCATTTTGTGGATTATAGCTTGAGCGTGACATGCAAAATGAATTTTCATTTGAAAAGAAAGACTTATCTTCCTTAAATTATTCAGCCAAAGTTAATTTATCATAGTTATTTTTTCTAGATATGGTGAGAATGGGCAGACGTTCAAGTCCTTGATCCCTTCCCAAAATCATTAAAAACAACTTTCTCTTGACTTCATACTCATTTAAGTATAACACACTTTCTTCTTTTTTGCCCCACTCACTCCAGTCATAGAAACCTGTTTGTCAGTTCCCTGGTTTATCCAAACCTTCTGGCCTGTCAACACAATAAATCTGAGCTGGAATACTGTACCTTTAAATTCATTCTACATGGACATGGTATGGAGATGGTATAAAGAGATCTGCTGATGTAACACAGTGACTGGGTGGTCTAATGGCTGCACAGCCTCTGTTAGCATGAAGAAGTCAAGGGTTGAAATCCCTGCAAGCAAAAATGACGAATATGAAGGATTAAGTTTGTTAATGCTTGTTGGTGGATTTAGTGCTGTGATGATCTCTTCTAACTGTTGGTGTATTCTGCTTTTATTGTCAAACCATAATGAAGACAGGAAAAAAGGAGAACATGTACTTTATAAGCCGGACATGTTTTGATTTAAATGAAAATGACTATGATCCTTCAACTCAACTTTAGAAGTTGAAGCTGACTCTGTTGGATATTTATAACATTATAAATTACAATAGTAACAATTGTTTGATACTGACTGAATTTTAAAGTGTAGTTTTTAAACTTAGTTTTATCTGATAAAATCTGGTTTTGTTTTTTAACACAGTAAAGATTTGGTTTTATGTAAATGTGTGTTTTTAACTTATACAGTGAAGTTTAGTTTTACCTTCAAACTCTGCTTTAGTTTTATCTAATAAACTACAGATTGGTTTTATTTGTTCTAACTATAATTTGGTGTTAAACAATGAAGGTTAAAATTTAGTTTTTCTTCAGACTCTGAATGATGCAACCTGAAGCAGGTGAACGGTGTTTCTGGTCCTCACTCACACCCCGTGGCAGCCATCTTAGTGTTTGGTTTGGTTTGGTGCATGTGCCGGATGCTACGGTTGCCATGTTATGTTGCTGTGGTGAATGACACCCGGGCACCCATCGCCAGCTTGCATCACCGTGGCAACGGGATAACTGTGACCCAGCATCCCACCGGCAGCCGTGCTCTCTGCTCCCCACTCTCCGTCTGCACCCTCTTCAATAATTAACATGGCACGGCAGCCATCTTAGCTTTTGGCTCGGTTTAGGTGCCTGCCGGCGTGTTGCCTCGGCAACAGGGTCCCTTCAACCCAGCACTGTGATGTTGGTCGTGTTTTAACACTTCAACTTTCTGAGTTGGAATCCACAAATCTGCTTCAAATGTCATAGCAGCCATCTTAGAAAAGGTGATGGAGACGGTGAAGACAAACCAGGATGAGACGCACACTCACACACGTCAGAGCTGCCTGAAATTTACCCACATATGTTTAGACAACATTTGATCACAAAACTGTCCTGATTTAAGAATTAAAGCTAAAATATCAACTTTTTGAAGCCTTTTTGTATTGACTTCAGTTAACACAGAGTTTGTTGTTTACAGCAGCTTAGCAGGGCCTTGTGAATCCAAGGTGACGCACACATGTTGAGCTCATGAGCTTCATGACTGTGTCATTAGTTTAATTTATTTACACATTGATTATTTATTTATGGAGCTCTAGTTGATTGAAAAGGGTCAGTGTGGATGACAAAGTTAAAAAAAATCATACAGAAAAACTGCATGAAAAAAAACAGAATGGAATAAAACACAGAAATTGCCCTCAAACACAACCAATAAATGTGACCCCCTGCAAAGCTTCAAAGTTCATCCCTGCTGAAATAAAAATCTGCATTAACAAACGTAGGTCAAACGTCAAGTGATTACAGGAATCCAACAAAATTATAAACACCACAGACGAAGAGATGATAATAAATATCATCCTCTCTCTCTCTCTCTCTCTCTCTCTCTTAGGCCATAAATATTCACTGAACTTACTAGATGTGTGCACACTTGCTGCCTCCTACACTCTTGTTCTCGCCCTGACAGCTCGGCTGCCGCAGAGAGCAGAGGTCTCATTGGCCGCGTGCCCTGCAACGGGCGTTTTGATTGGCTGTCGGGCCGGCTGCCATCATGACAGCTGAGCGAACACATTTGTGTGTGTGTGTGTGTGTGTGTGTGTGTGTGTGTGTGTGTGTGGCGAGTGTGTTTGTCATGGTGGCAGCAAACAACCAATCAAAATGCTCAGCCTTTCTTGGTGTTTGTCTTTTTCTTTTCTTCTTCTACATCTTTGTCACAAGATGATTACCTACAGGTTCTTCTTTCTCCCCCTTTGTAGAAATTCGATAAAAGGCTCTATGAAATCAAACCTGTTTCTGTCTCTTGGAGGCTCCCAACCTTGGGGTCTGGACTCCTCAAGGGGTCTCAAGACAAATCTGAGAGGACACAAGATGATTAGTTATATTCATCTTCTTCTGACTTTTCTTTAATTTGGGCTTTTTCTCACGAAGCATTGAATACTTTTAGCTCTTTAGGCCTCTAAAATCTAATTAATCTAATCAGTGAGTATGCATTGCTTCGTTGTAAGGGACCACAAGCCAAAAAGGTTGTGAACCACTTTTTAAAACCAATGGAACAATGGTCTATCACTGGAGTTATTTATTTTTAGTACAGCGCAAAGAAAAGTCCTCTCCATGTGCATATTTTCACCTTGTTTGGATTTGCTAAGTCGTCAATAAGGAAGTAACCAGGTCAGTTTAAGGGAAGTTGTAACAGTGCTTGCGGTTTGGTTAGATTTAGGCACATGCATGACTTGGTTTAGGTCAGTGAAAGATAATGGTTTGAGTAAAAAGAAAGAATTGGTTAATGCTAATGCAACAGTTGGTACAGTAATGTTGTCCATTAACCGCAGGGTTGGCAGTTCAGTCCTCAGTCTGTACACATACAAGTGTCCGTGAACAACTGATGGTTTTGCCAGCACCTTGAATGGTAGCAACCGGTGTGTGTGTGTGTGTGTGTGTGTGTGTGTGTGTGTCTAAATGAGAAACAAATTGTAAAGTGCTTTATAAATCTAATCACTATTTAGGGACAAGTACTGCTCTTTCACTTCCCCCACACAGATTTTTTCCGGAGATTGAACTGACGACTTTTCTGTCACAGTACTCTGTGTGTGTGAATGTATGATCGACAGCCCTCTATAAAAAAAAAAGTCCCATAGAAATGTTGGCTTGTGTTTCTCTCTGAAACTTAGAGATTGTTCTTAATTACTTCTTCAGTTGATCATTTATGAAACCGCTTAATGAGCTCCCAGACAGCCGACTGGCTCAACACCAAGTCTTTTCCTATGCGGTGTGTTTTTTTTTCTTGTCGTTTTTCTTTCCTGTCGTCTCAGCAGGGTGTGGGTTAGAATTCCTGATTAACCCAGCACCTGCTCTGTCACAGTGCCTTGAGCATGACACTGAATCCATATAAGCTGCAGGTGGTTGACCTTTGACCTCCGACCTCCCAAGGAAAGTGGCTGGAGGAACCGCACAACAAGCGTCCCGTAAAAAGGACTCTTTCTCTCTCTCACACATATAAACATAAACTTTCTTGGTGTCCTCGTGTGTTTCAGGCCAAACTGGAACAGGCGAAAGAGATGATTTATATGGGACTCTCTTAGTGTGGATGCAGACTTTTTCTGTGTGTGTGTGTGTGTGTGTGTGTGTGTGTGTGTGTTTCAATGTTGGATAAGACATGGGGTGTGTACAACATGGACTTGCATATCTGTAAGGTCAAAAACTACAAGATAGCAAAAATCCTTCAGATTGGTACCATTTTCTTGTATTTGTAAAAATGCTGTCTCAGGAGGTGTCTAACAGGACAGCGATGCTGTTGGAAACGGATCAAACATACCCACCAACATTACTCATAAATCTGTGCGCGGTAGTGGTAGCTCATGAAAAATGGACAAGATGGTGGACAAACAAGCAGAAATTTGTCTACAAATTAAAAGTTTTTAGTAGTTTTTTCGCTTCAATTTTTGAAAAGTTAGCGAGACCTAAACACTGAACTACCATATTAGCCCATGACTGTAACCAACCAAGTGTGTTTGGTGTGATTTCTAAGGCTTCTGTTAGCCATTTGCCTGTTCAATAGCTAGCTAGCTGATGCTAAGGCTAGTGACTGACAGCCAGAAGAGACGCTAGATGGCATGCTGACGTCACACGTTGCCCTAAATGCTTCCCTAAAAGGCTGTTCGAAACTAATGTTCATAGAGATGCCTTCACTCGAAAAGAATGCCTGAGGCAGCGAGGCAACTGCCTTCTGTTTCAAACACTGCCTGTATGTTGTTGGTCATTTGTGCTTTTTATGTGTATTTATATATACACTTATGTTTTCACTTACTTGTATGTGTAACTTGTGTGTTTATTGTTCAGCTTAATTGTTGTTGTTTTTAGCTGTGTTTTTCTCTATCGTCCTCATAATTTGTTTCTAGAACTGTGAATAAAGAGTAATGAAAAACCTGATGTTTAGCTTAGCTAATACTGGAAGCAGGGAGAAGCTAGTAGAAGCTAGCAGGGAGAACTCTATGAAAAGAGAAAAATGCCACCTTCTTATAGCAATCTGTCTGAATACATGTGGTACCTTGTTTATTGAACAGTGCTAGAAATAGAAATGTGAAAAATAGACATAGTGATTTTAGCAGCAGTCAGCGCTATTTGTTGTCAAACATCTTCTGGATATATTGCTGCATTTGGTTTTAGGATAAAGATTAGAATTCACTTTAAATTTTAAAGAACACAGACAGTGAAGGTCTTCATAAGAATAGTAATACAGAGCAGTTTGTACATCTGTCTTCTTTTTATATCTATGTTTGTGCATAAACAGGCCTCCGTGTGTGTGTCTGTGTGTGAATGTGTCTTAAAGTGTGTTTTTTTATTTTTCTGTATCTTCCCAATTCATCCTGTGTTGGTCGAGGCGGTTCTCTCACTAACGATTGCTGGCAGTCGGCAGCATGTGGCAGTAATTAAATCAAAGGAAATTCGTGAAAAAGAGAGAGGGGGGAAAAACGTGTGGTGACTTTGCCAGAAAGTCCTGGTGATTGAAAGGAAAATGGGAGGCTAATAAAACGAGTTTGGAAGAGACTCGTAAAGAGCCGTCACCTGTGGAGAAATGTTTTTGTTCTCCGGAATGAAAAGCTGCACACAATCACACACACAGATAGTTTACACAACTTTGTATGTACACACGCGTGACGGTTCTCACGTGTACTGACAGACGTGCACAAACCGCCTTATTATTCACTTGCACAGATGGGGAAAGCATGCAGACACACACACACACACGCAGAGGTGAGACTCTGCATAAACACATCCAGAAGATACCTATATTATTATTATTGTTGTTGTTGTTGATAATAATAATAAAGCAGTGTCAGAAAAAATATATGTATGTATGTATATATGTATTTTGAAATGTAAAAACAAATGGCACTATCTTTTGGTGAAATTTAAAAAAACAAGAAATAAAATTAGGAGATTAGAATGTTGGAAAATTTTATGAAAGATAATGCTGTCACTAGGAAATGATATGAAAAGATGTATCTTCCATAGGATTCATGGTGAAGAGAATTCACTGGTGTGTGTGTGTGTGTGTGTGTGTGTGTGTGTGTGTGTGTGGGCACGCAGTTATGGAGCCCTCAGTGCTCTGAAAAGCCACAGTGCGATTTGTTATTTCCTTCCTCTGATGGGTATTTCTCGTCTCAGACACACACACACACACTCAGTCCCAGACCTCTGGCTATTTCCTGTGTCAGGGGGAACATTATAAAGCCACATTACGTTCACTATGAGCTTCCATATTCCTCCATCGCTGAAATCATCCTGTGTGTGTGTGTGTGTGTGTGTGTGTGTGTGAGGAGAGCCTACTCAATTTCCCAAGAAAAGAGATGTGAAAGGCTATGATATTATACACAAACATACACATACACACATACAGTAGATTAGTTTGTTTGTTTTTCAGACTGGATGAAACATTTGAAGAAAGAAATGTGCAGATGAGCTGCAGTATTGATTGTTGATCAGTAAATGATACCGTAGAGGTGGCAGGTCAGACTCATATGAATCTTTTCTGATGGCAGTTTTGGAGCGTAACATCAACTCAATTCAAATGTATCCACACATCCCTGAATGGATCATCAGCTCTCTGTTCTTTCATCTGGGTGTTCGTGACGGTTCTTTATAAAAGTCTGGTTTGAGCTGGTCAAATGGAGGAATGTGTTGCTGCTCCTGGGATTTGTTCTGCTGTGTTCATAATCGATTCCAAACCATCTGTCACTGTGAGAATATCCTGCTGTTGGTTCATGAAAATGCTCCAGTCAGGTCCAGAAATGGAATCCAGAATGTTCTGTCCTCTTCACCCCATTATTGTGTGTTTTAGTTTTGTATATTGATTGATAGACTGGTTCCAGACCTACACCTCTTTGTTTGGTTCCTCAATTCAAACAGATTGGCGAAACGGTCAAACAATCAGAGCAGAGTGTCCAGGATTAAGAATGGGGTGTCATCTTCCCATACAGTTAACTAGCAGCTACCTAGCTACAGTTATGAAAAACAAGAAAAATGGCGAATGAGATGGTCCCAGCTGTAAGTCCCCGTACAGAAATAACAACTCTGTTGTTTGGTCAATGTGAAAACCTATAAGTTGACCCCTAGCAACACTACCGCATCTTCAGTGTAAACGTCACTCTGAATGAATGAAGTCAAACATATAGCAATTCATCCTGATTATCAGGCAGAGTGAGAGCATTAAAAAGACGTTGGTGGACAGTAGAACATTGGTTAAAACACTGGGCCGTACCTTCCTAAATGAATTAAACAGGAGTCAGGAGACAGACAGAGACTGATGGGAGAAAAAGAACATCAAAAGCCAGACAATCTAGTGTGTGTGTGAGAGAGAGAGAGAGAGAGAGAGAGAGAGAGAGAGAGAGAGAGCAGTCCAAGTCAGTGTGGTTCTACCTCGTTCTAGTTGCTCCAGTGTATTAGTCCAGTCCTTTTTTGTGAGGGTGTGTTCAATTTGATGGAGGGGGCAGAGTTAGCTGGGTGGCTGCACATCAGAGTCAGACAGCGTCCGTGCTGTGAAACAAACGCCCCTGTACTGGAATGGATGAAAAACTCAAATTAGTGAAAGTTATTTCACATCTGCACATTTTCACACACACACTATACAGCTACACTAACACGCTTCTATGTTACACTCTCAGACACACTCAATCCACTCTAAAATACATATAGACAAGGGCACAGAAAGCACACATGCATACACACAGTCTTAGAGTTAATTCAGTGTAATTAGTGGTCAATTAAAGCGCAGTGGCTTCCCTGGCTGTCTGACTCTTTGATGTTGTGACTCCTGGCGAGACCAGACGCCATCTTGAATTCATTTACAGGCCGCAGTGTAAACAAGCCACACTACTGGACCGTCTGCTTCTTCTTCTCTTGTACTGCTTCTTTTCTTTAATTTCATTTTTACTGATTTGTTTATTTTTCTTCAATTTGCAGTTGAACTTTGCTTTGTGCAGATGTGGCTTCTTCTCCTCACCTTCTTTTTTCTTCTTCATTGGTGCATTTTATTTTTAGCACTTTTCACCTGATCTTTTGATCTTTCCTCTCTTTATTTTCTTATTTTTCTCTACCTATTATTCTTTCCTTTATATTATATTTTGTTTCATTTATCTTGTTTAATTTCTTTCTTTCTTTCTTCCATTTCCCTAACTCTACCAAATAAGCTGTGGAATGGAAAACATGGCTATATAAAAGTTTAGAAAATGGAAAGATTTCTTCAAATCTATTTTTGATTTTTACTGGTTCTAGACTTGGTCGGCTTCCTACTATTTGTGGTTTGACTTCAGTTTCTTTACTTTTGTGTAAATGCAGTAAAAGTATCTTTGTATTATATCATATTGTACTGTCTATATATTCATTTAATGAGCCTGAAGAACAATTTCCAGCGTTGGTTAGACAAGTAATATTTTTCTATGGTCTTCCATTCTGCTCTGTTCTTTGTGGTTCAGGACTGTTGCTAGCTCTATAAAATCGAGTCATTTTAAGATTAGAAGTAAAAAAAAAAAAAAAAAAACATACTCTGTGTCTGACTATGTCTTTCCTGGAAACCATCACTAGTAGCACTGAGGAAAAACATGAACATCCTTGCAGTTGGTTGTGATGTCGACTGAGCTGAAGCAGATTCAGCAGTTTGACTCACTGAGGGTCACAAACTGAGGTCAGCAGTATGAAAAGGACAGAAATCAATGAGAAACTCTCACATACAACAAGTTACAGCAGGAAAGTGTTTGTGACTGAAGCTGCTAACTGGGTTACTGCTGATGGAGAAAAGCAGTGAATTATAGATAAACAGTCTGCTGCCTGAGAGGAGAGGAGAGGAAGTGAGGGAACAAGAGAGGAGACAAGCGAGTATAGATAAACACATCCTTCATTACAAATTAATGGAAACTTAATTTGTAAAATTAATCTGTAAAAGAAAAGGCATCATGAATGTGTGTGTGTGTGTGTGTGTGTGTGCGTGTGTGTGTGTGTGTGTGTGTGTGTGTGTGTGTGTGTGTGTAAGTCATGAATCACCATTTTCCTCCCTGAAGTATTCTTCTATGCACACACACTCAGACCAATTCATCTTTTTTCCTTTTCTCTGTTACATACTCCTCATTCTTAAGTGTCACACACACACACACACACATACACACACACTTTTTTAATGCAAAACAATTCACAGCCGCTCACACTCACTCATGTGTCACACACCTCTCATTTACTCTCTCTCTCTCTTTGCCCGGCCCCCCAGTGTTTTCTGTCTGAGTAACTCGACCCCCCTTCAGTCACAGGTGCACCACGCTATGACACACACACACCACACACACACACGCACACACACTCACGAACACACATGCTGAGTCCACTTGTCTTCACATAGGGGGCTCTAATCATGCCACAGGA
The DNA here is from genome assembly GCF_021292245.1 of Micropterus dolomieu. Lineage (NCBI taxonomy): Eukaryota > Metazoa > Chordata > Actinopteri > Centrarchiformes > Centrarchidae > Micropterus > Micropterus dolomieu. Next base: position 25,779,737 of record NC_060162.1, on the reverse strand, counting down.
AGCTTGAACTCCACAGGGAGTGTGTGTGTGTGTGTGTGTGTGTGTGTGTGTGTGTGTGTGTGTGTGTGT
>NC_060162.1:25774143-25779568 GCF_021292245.1 Micropterus dolomieu | reverse complement strand
CTGTTACATACTCCTCATTCTTAAGTGTCACACACACACACACACACACACACACACACACACACACATACACACACACTTTTTTAATGCAAAACAATTCACAGCCGCTCACACTCACTCATGTGTCACACACCTCTCATTTACTCTCTCTCTCTCTTTGCCCGGCCCCCCAGTGTTTTCTGTCTGAGTAACTCGACCCCCCTTCAGTCACAGGTGCACCACGCTATGACACACACACACCACACACACACACGCACACACACTCACGAACACACATGCTGAGTCCACTTGTCTTCACATAGGGGGCTCTAATCATGCCACAGGAAGCTTGAACTCCACAGGGAGTGTGTGTGTGTGTGTGTGTGTGTGTGTGTGTGTGTGTGTGTGTGTGTGTTCGGTTGCAAGTGAATTGAAGAATGTGTTTTAGTCCATGAAACTCACTGTGAGTGTGTGAAGGCTCTGCATGTTTTCAATTACACACAAGTATTTTTGCAGATGTGTGTGTCTTTTCTGTCTCTAAATGAGCTGTCTTTTTACCATCGCTTCCTATCACCCTTTTTCTGTCTTCCTGTCTCTTTGTTTTTAATTATTTTAAGTAGTATATTATTTCTTTGTAGTGATTTTTTTGAAAATACAAAATCTATATTCCTCTAGTTTTTTACTTTTTTTCTTTAGTTTTTTTAGATTCCTGTATCGTTTGTTGTGAGGCTTTCTGTCTGTTTAATTTCTTTTTTTCATTTTTTCTTTGTATTTTATCTTATTTTTCTGCGTTCCATGTTATTTTTTGTGTCTCTTTTGGATTTTCTCTACTTTATCATTAAGTATTTTTGAAAACCAAAGTCTCTAATCTTTCATTCTTTTTCTTCCCTCTTTCTTTTTAAATATCAGATTTTCCTGACTATCTCCGATTCTTTTTCATAATCTTTCTCTTTTTATTTCTGTCATTATTTTGTTCTTTTCTTCCCTCTGCTACTCTTTTCTTACTCTTTATTTGTCTTTCTCTCTCTTACCTAATCTACCTCTCTCTCTGCATCATATGGAGTAAATTAGGCAGCCATGCTCAAAACTCTATGTGTGTGTGTGTGTGTGTGTGTGTGTGTGTTAGTGTGTGCATCTGGTTCACATTAGAGCAATTGCAGGTTGGTAGAATAAAGGGCTCGGCTCGGAGGTGGTGGGTGGGATTTCCTTCCGCTTTCTCACACACACACACACACACACACACAGTTTTCCCTCCATGTGTTTTGAATCAGGAACATAATTAACCTTCAGAGGATTCCGAGGCCGCGGCTCAGATCTCCGCTATAAAAATACATCTAAAAAACAGAACCCCCAAAATATGTTTGATCCGTCTGCAGCGCGTTTGATTCACGTTCCCACATCTGCCTCCGGACGGGCTCCAAGCGCAGCAGCGTGAGTGGTAAATGGAGATGAAAAGAGCATGTCTACAGGTGGAGAGAGGAGGGGAATGAGACAGGAGTAGATAGATACAGTAGAGGGATAGATGGATGTCGGTAATTGTTTCTGTTGTACTGTAACCGAGAAGCTTGAATCAAAGAGTGTTTGGTATGATAAATGACTTTTCATTTATTCATTATTAAAATTCTTTGTATTGTATTATACGTTGAGTTGTATACTGGTATGTACCTCTCCTCTACTGTTTTTGCTTCCTGTGGTTTTAAACTGTTTGTGTGAAGGTGAATAAAGACAAGATGAAAGTGAAACCAGCCTCTTAGAAATGAGAGAGGCAGAGGACAGAGAGGAGGAGGGGGAGAGTGAAACAAAGAGAGAAATTTTGGACAGGCACAGGTGCAGCCGACTGTGTGTGAATATGTGTGTGTGTGTGTGTGTGTGTGTGTCAAGAGGTTTCGTGACTGCTCCTTTGAGTGTTCACATTCCAGCACATCTGCTTTGGATGAAGCGTGGTAAACTGTGTGTGTGTGTGTGTGTGTGTGTGTGTGTGCGAGTGAGCAAGAGAGAAGGGGGGAGAGAGAGAGAGAGAGAGAGAGAGAGAGAGGAGAAAAAAACCAGACAGAAACAAGTCCTTAATTGAGCAAATTGCTGATTAGTTTCTTGCTCCATTTTCTGTCTGGCTGCAGAAGTGTATTTGCAGAGTTGTATTAATAACAAAACTAAAAAGCGAGGCAAAAACAAGACCTGATCCTCAACCTGCAAGTCAAAATTTGAGAGCCATTGAGGACAAATGATGTTTGGAGCTCAGAAGAAGTATTGCGTGTGTTGATATTCAGCATGCACTTTCTCTTACATACAAATTTTCTCACCTTCAGGTTAGTCAGTTTGTAGCATGTGGACATTTGGCTCTGCCCTTTCATTACAGAAATGCCAGGCTGCTTCCATGAGCTCTATCATTGCTATAAATATTTGTGAGAAAGACAGGGGCCTAACAGCCGGATAGGGGCATATAATGTTGAAGCCTGTTCAGGGTTCAAAGTTAAACTTTTTTGCAACTGGCCCCGCTGGGCCAGTGGGTTTGAAACTTACTGGCCCTCCCTCCAAAGGTTATTTATCAGTGTTGCAACAAAACCAAAGACTTATAAGTTATGGTATACTGTTAACATGTTGAATCATTTATTAAATAGGGGTGGTGATGGTGCATAGATAAGATGCTTGCCTTTGCTGTGGGAGACCTGGGTTCGATTCCCACTGTGAGACATCCACCATTGTGTCCCTGAGCTAGACACTTAACCCCCATGCGTGCGACCTCTGACATGCATAGCAATTGTAAGTCACTTTGAATAAAAGCGTCAGCTAAATATATATATATAAAAGAATCTAAACTAAAATGTAATCACAGGTAAAAAATAAAAAGGTTAACAAAAAATGTACTACTTAACAGACTATTCAAACATGACTTGCCTTTTAATAAAATAATGTGATTCCGCCCTAAAGAATGCGCTGTTTTCTGGTTTATCTCCCCCTAAATAGGACCAACATTTACTAAATGAACATCATGCTGTGTTGAAGACTTGAAACTAGCGACTGAGACCATAAACTCATTATGAAAGGGTTTACTGAGGTAATAATTCAGCTAAGTAGCAACATTTTACCATCATTTCTAATGGGACCGGACTTCTTTTTGCGACCAGCAGACTCGTCCCCTGCTGGCCGTTAGAGAGAATTCAGGTTTAAGTTCCATCTGCAAGGTTTCACTTTCAGACCCAGAGGTTGCTGCTGTGTCATGCCCAGAATGTCCTCCAGTAACTAAACAAAATGACCCAGGCATCAAAACCTACTTGGATATGGTTGGAGGAATTGCTAAGCTTTGCTAAGCCATCTACCCAGACATCCTCGGCCTATACAGGTCCTTGTTCTTGAAAATGTGAATGTAAGCCGTTTTGAGACATTTAAACATCAAATTATGTCATTGTTAGTCATGCTAGTCGAGTGGCTCTAAGACTGGCTAGGTGTGTCAGTCTGTAGGTCTGCCAATTTGGTTCAGACTGAAAAATCTCAGCAACTATTAGATGGATTCCCATTTGCGCTTCATACAGTGAACTCTATTGGCTTTCCCCTGACTTTTCATCTAGCGCCACTAGCGGTTAACTTATACTCAACATTTACTAGATGAAGTGGCTCCAAATTTGGTACATTCATTTATGATTTACATTCCTTTTAACTTCCCATCTAGCGCCACCAGCATGTCAAACCTTTAAAGTGTCCAGAACTTTAGTTTATGACAAAATATCTGCAAAACTAACAGCATTCCCAGCAGCCTTAGCTGTACTTTGTGCTTGTTTAATTAGCAAATGTTACCATGCTAAACATGCTAAACATCAGCTGTTATTAGCATTTAGCTTAAAGCACCGCTATGCCTGAGAATATGTGGCAGAGCTGCTTGCAGGGGCGTGGACTGTTAGTGTTGTTCCTGTAAAGCCAGTCTCGACAGAAATATTGCTGTTTTATAGTCTGTTGTGTCCAGTTACCGCTTTTGCATCACATTTAATTTTTGCATAATGCATCACACTGAGATGAGTTGCTTAGAATCTTTGCAAATTAAGATCTACAATATGCAAACATCTTGTTCCACCACAAAATCAACACAATAATTCCACTTTTCAGTTTTTTTGTGAACAAACTTTTTGTCACAGCAGAGGAGCTGAAGGAGAAGAGAAGAGACAGAGAGGTTGAACAGATGCTTCCCACATTTGGAGACAATAACAGACAGAAGAAGCATCAAACACTAAACAAAGACAAAATGCCTACTTTTTCTTCTTTTCTTTTTTTTCCTCTCTTTCCACTTTTCTCTCTTTTGTTTCCGTTTACTGTCTTTTTATCCGCATCCAACTTTTTGCATTTCACATTGTTCCATTTATTGTTTTTCCTACATCTTTCCAGTCTCTTTCTAACAAAACCCTTCAGGGCCCAGCAGCGTCGCCGTCTACAAATCATGACTGAAGCTGCAGAGAAAATTGTTTCTTTGTTTCTGTCTCTTTTTTTAGTGTTGCGTTGACTCTACAAAATAAGTCATACTTTTTTTCCCCTTTTGCTTCCTTTTTTCTCACTTATTGCTGTTATTCAGTCATTGTTTTTGCTTTTTCAGTTCCACGACTCGATTGATTAGACTAAAGGAAGCAATGTGTCAGTTTGGGACTAAACGACTGAATTATTCATTTCTTTTCATTAGTTTTTCTACTTATTTCCTATGATGTATTATTTTCTTTTTGAAGATGAATAGAGTGTAGAGCATGAACTTCCAAAGACACATTTACATTAACATTAACATGAATTGTTTTTTGGAGCTATCAGTTCAGTGTGAGGACTACTAATCTTCTCTCTAATTAAAGTTCAGCTGCTGTTTGTGCTGCGTTCGTACCTGTGGTTCAGGTCAGTGAGTTGCACAGCTGGTTGCTCTGAATACACTTTGTGTGTGTTTTGTTAGCTCCATGAGGAATCAGTTTTCTGTGGAATGTGTCTTTATTCTCTCGTCTCGTTGCCGGGGGCAACACAGAGCGACGCTTTGATGAAACCTGTGATGTTTTGTGTTCTGTGAAGATTTTCTCAATCCGTCAAACATCACGACACAGTGAGCGGTTACACAAGCGCTTCTACTGGATTCTATCAGCATTTCTACTGTTCGACACATGATCATTTTACACAACAGGCTCCACTGGTTTCTATTCCAAGTATCTGTCGTTGTTCTGGAAAACAACAGGGTCAACTGGTTTGTATCAGGGTTCTTGCCGGGAATTGGTTTTACTGGTTTATATCAGCTTTCTGTTGTAATACAAGAACTATAGAACTGTTTCTACTGGTTTCTAGTGTGTTTCTGTCATTCCACAAAGATAAATTGTTCAACTGGTTTCAATATTGCTTCTACTGTACTGGCTCCGCAGGTTCCATTGTGTGTCTACTGTGGTACAGGACACTCGTTTGGATGTTGTGTGTTCTGTTTCTATTGTGGTGGAGA
>NC_060162.1:25764656-25774043 GCF_021292245.1 Micropterus dolomieu | reverse complement strand
TCAAAGTTAAACTTTTTTGCAACTGGCCCCGCTGGGCCAGTGGGTTTGAAACTTACTGGCCCTCCCTCCAAAGGTTATTTATCAGTGTTGCAACAAAACCAAAGACTTATAAGTTATGGTATACTGTTAACATGTTGAATCATTTATTAAATAGGGGTGGTGATGGTGCATAGATAAGATGCTTGCCTTTGCTGTGGGAGACCTGGGTTCGATTCCCACTGTGAGACATCCACCATTGTGTCCCTGAGCTAGACACTTAACCCCCATGCGTGCGACCTCTGACATGCATAGCAATTGTAAGTCACTTTGAATAAAAGCGTCAGCTAAATATATATATATAAAAGAATCTAAACTAAAATGTAATCACAGGTAAAAAATAAAAAGGTTAACAAAAAATGTACTACTTAACAGACTATTCAAACATGACTTGCCTTTTAATAAAATAATGTGATTCCGCCCTAAAGAATGCGCTGTTTTCTGGTTTATCTCCCCCTAAATAGGACCAACATTTACTAAATGAACATCATGCTGTGTTGAAGACTTGAAACTAGCGACTGAGACCATAAACTCATTATGAAAGGGTTTACTGAGGTAATAATTCAGCTAAGTAGCAACATTTTACCATCATTTCTAATGGGACCGGACTTCTTTTTGCGACCAGCAGACTCGTCCCCTGCTGGCCGTTAGAGAGAATTCAGGTTTAAGTTCCATCTGCAAGGTTTCACTTTCAGACCCAGAGGTTGCTGCTGTGTCATGCCCAGAATGTCCTCCAGTAACTAAACAAAATGACCCAGGCATCAAAACCTACTTGGATATGGTTGGAGGAATTGCTAAGCTTTGCTAAGCCATCTACCCAGACATCCTCGGCCTATACAGGTCCTTGTTCTTGAAAATGTGAATGTAAGCCGTTTTGAGACATTTAAACATCAAATTATGTCATTGTTAGTCATGCTAGTCGAGTGGCTCTAAGACTGGCTAGGTGTGTCAGTCTGTAGGTCTGCCAATTTGGTTCAGACTGAAAAATCTCAGCAACTATTAGATGGATTCCCATTTGCGCTTCATACAGTGAACTCTATTGGCTTTCCCCTGACTTTTCATCTAGCGCCACTAGCGGTTAACTTATACTCAACATTTACTAGATGAAGTGGCTCCAAATTTGGTACATTCATTTATGATTTACATTCCTTTTAACTTCCCATCTAGCGCCACCAGCATGTCAAACCTTTAAAGTGTCCAGAACTTTAGTTTATGACAAAATATCTGCAAAACTAACAGCATTCCCAGCAGCCTTAGCTGTACTTTGTGCTTGTTTAATTAGCAAATGTTACCATGCTAAACATGCTAAACATCAGCTGTTATTAGCATTTAGCTTAAAGCACCGCTATGCCTGAGAATATGTGGCAGAGCTGCTTGCAGGGGCGTGGACTGTTAGTGTTGTTCCTGTAAAGCCAGTCTCGACAGAAATATTGCTGTTTTATAGTCTGTTGTGTCCAGTTACCGCTTTTGCATCACATTTAATTTTTGCATAATGCATCACACTGAGATGAGTTGCTTAGAATCTTTGCAAATTAAGATCTACAATATGCAAACATCTTGTTCCACCACAAAATCAACACAATAATTCCACTTTTCAGTTTTTTTGTGAACAAACTTTTTGTCACAGCAGAGGAGCTGAAGGAGAAGAGAAGAGACAGAGAGGTTGAACAGATGCTTCCCACATTTGGAGACAATAACAGACAGAAGAAGCATCAAACACTAAACAAAGACAAAATGCCTACTTTTTCTTCTTTTCTTTTTTTTCCTCTCTTTCCACTTTTCTCTCTTTTGTTTCCGTTTACTGTCTTTTTATCCGCATCCAACTTTTTGCATTTCACATTGTTCCATTTATTGTTTTTCCTACATCTTTCCAGTCTCTTTCTAACAAAACCCTTCAGGGCCCAGCAGCGTCGCCGTCTACAAATCATGACTGAAGCTGCAGAGAAAATTGTTTCTTTGTTTCTGTCTCTTTTTTTAGTGTTGCGTTGACTCTACAAAATAAGTCATACTTTTTTTCCCCTTTTGCTTCCTTTTTTCTCACTTATTGCTGTTATTCAGTCATTGTTTTTGCTTTTTCAGTTCCACGACTCGATTGATTAGACTAAAGGAAGCAATGTGTCAGTTTGGGACTAAACGACTGAATTATTCATTTCTTTTCATTAGTTTTTCTACTTATTTCCTATGATGTATTATTTTCTTTTTGAAGATGAATAGAGTGTAGAGCATGAACTTCCAAAGACACATTTACATTAACATTAACATGAATTGTTTTTTGGAGCTATCAGTTCAGTGTGAGGACTACTAATCTTCTCTCTAATTAAAGTTCAGCTGCTGTTTGTGCTGCGTTCGTACCTGTGGTTCAGGTCAGTGAGTTGCACAGCTGGTTGCTCTGAATACACTTTGTGTGTGTTTTGTTAGCTCCATGAGGAATCAGTTTTCTGTGGAATGTGTCTTTATTCTCTCGTCTCGTTGCCGGGGGCAACACAGAGCGACGCTTTGATGAAACCTGTGATGTTTTGTGTTCTGTGAAGATTTTCTCAATCCGTCAAACATCACGACACAGTGAGCGGTTACACAAGCGCTTCTACTGGATTCTATCAGCATTTCTACTGTTCGACACATGATCATTTTACACAACAGGCTCCACTGGTTTCTATTCCAAGTATCTGTCGTTGTTCTGGAAAACAACAGGGTCAACTGGTTTGTATCAGGGTTCTTGCCGGGAATTGGTTTTACTGGTTTATATCAGCTTTCTGTTGTAATACAAGAACTATAGAACTGTTTCTACTGGTTTCTAGTGTGTTTCTGTCATTCCACAAAGATAAATTGTTCAACTGGTTTCAATATTGCTTCTACTGTACTGGCTCCGCAGGTTCCATTGTGTGTCTACTGTGGTACAGGACACTCGTTTGGATGTTGTGTGTTCTGTTTCTATTGTGGTGGAGATCATCATTTTACGCCTATCTTTTGTCTCGTGTTTGGTACTGAGAACTAGTTTGACTAGGTTCTGTTGGGTTTCTATTGTGACACAGTAACTATTGTACAGAACTGGTTCCACTACAATTAACTGTTTTTCTGTTGTAAAATTAGCATTTGTTCTGTTTCTACTTAGTTACAGATCAGATCTTCACAAGTGGTTCCACTGGTTTCTGTTGTTTCTACCATAGAACAGAGGATTTGTTCCACAGGTGTATATTAGGGTTTGATAGTGATACAAAAACTCTTCCATAAAACAAGTTAAACAGTTGTTTGGTTCCGATATTGTAAGAAACTGATTCCACTGATTTATATAAGTTTTCTATCATGGCAATGACAATATTACAGAATTGCTTTCAGTGGTTTCTATTGTGTCTCTGTTGTGGTACAAAGACCTGGTTTCTGTTGTTCCACTGTGGTACATATCATGGTTTTACAGAACTGGTTTGACTGGTTCAATGATAGAGCGATGGTCCACTTGTGTTCTGTTGTGTTTCAGACATTACACAGAGGACTACTTTATCTGGTTTCAATGCAGCTTCTATTATGGAACCAGTTCAGCCAATTCCCATTGTGTTTCTATTGTGGTACAGAGCATAACTTTACACAACTGGTACCACTGGTTATAGGAGAAAAATCCCAATATTTTCAACCCACTGTCCAATGATAATATTCACAGAGTAACAAGGTTTTTGTCATAATGTCCAACTGAGACAAGTTATTTCTAATGTGGTCAGTGAAATGACAACATTGTCCAGGGTTTCTCTGATTGGCTTGAGGTCCGCTTCCTAACTGTGGGAATACTGATACTGCTGTGTGCGTGTGTGTGTGTGTGTGTGTGTGTGTGTGTGTGTGTGTGTGTGTGATGCAGACTGCAGGAAGTGAGGTTGTTATTGTGTCTCCCTGCATTCCTCAGACTTGAACACACTCTGCACCTGTTCCTGTCTGTCTCTCTGTAACACACACACACACACACACACACACACACCAACACGCACACTCTTACATAAACACATGGACACACACACACTAAATCACAGTCTTTCGTCACCAGTCTTTCAACACATTCAATGGGAAAATATGCCTGCACGACATGAGACATGAATCAAAATATTTTCAACAGGAACAACACAAACGTGTGTGTGTGTGTGTGCATTTTCTTGTATAGGCTTTGGGTCAATAAATGTGGTTTTATCATCAAACTCAGTTCTCAGAGGGGAAGAGAAGGAGATGGATGTTATAGGGGATTTTAGTTTGGCTCTAATGACATGTACAGACACAATGTGTGTGTTCGTGTTTGTGTGTGTGTGTGTGTGTGGTGGTGGGGGGGGGGGGGGGGGGGGGGGGGGGGGGGGGGCTAAAGGATTTGGATCCTTAAATCTCCTGCAATGTGCATTGTGGGAAGTTACCGACCTCTCCCAGCTGATTAGCTTCTCTTAGCATCTTACATCTACTTACAACTATTTAGTAAGTTTGTGTGTCTGCAAGTTTGTGTATGTGTACGTGGTTTGGTTGGTGGGTGTTTCCTGACCTCAACCTTTCATTCCCACAGTTCCCAGTGTCATGTCTTTCCGCGACCAGGCGTTTCAGGAACTAAACACAGTCGACACAAGGCTATGCTCTGGAACCCAGCGTTTCCTTGTCAGATGCGGTGTGTAACAAAACATGGGGTGATTGAAGTCTACAACTGCCTCCAGTGGCAAGGATTAAAGGACCATACCTGTGTGTTTGCCAGTTTTAGGTCCTTCACTACAGCTTATGTATACTTTAGGGGAATATTTCCAGGCGCATGCTGTTTATTTTTACTTTTTGGATGTCTTTTTTGCACCATTCCAGGCAGCTATTGGTTTAAACATGCTGAGACTTACTTAAATTGTGTAATCCATCACATCATGTAATCATGAACATCAAGTCTGCTTTAATTTGTCAGCCCCACTATCATGTATTCAGTTAAAGCACGGATTCATTTTAAAAGTTTGCATTACATTACATTTTAATGAGATTCTATTTCTAACAAGACACAGCTGTACTGCAAACCTATAGCCAATGCTGGATGACTTCTGCAAAACCCTGGGTGGTGTTCTTTTTTTATTCATGTCCAGTGCCAACATTTTTAAAATGCTTGCTTTCTACAATATCACACATGGCAACAATGATAAAGGTAAAGGTTAGGTAAAGATCATGGCTATGACAAACAAACTGCGGTTACGGTATGGTTAGGTGGCTAAAACACTAGGAAAGATCATAGTTGGAGTTATTAGAAAGGTGAACAATCTGTGTCCTGCATTTGAGTCAGACTCACTACACACCCACCCACCACCCCGACCTGCACTCTCTTACTTTCAACTTACACAGAGTACACTCCTGCATTGAAACATTGAGTATACTTCCTGCATTGAAACATTGGATGTAAGTCATGAGATACGACATCCTCCAGTATGAATGTCATACGTGGCTCCTGGGCTGATCAAATGTGATAAGTGAACACGAATGGAAGTAGAGTGGCTCAAACCACTGGTATAGTCATTGAGAGCAAAACATACTCCTAGAGCAAGGTATTGATCAAATGACTTTTTAGATTGGCTAACTGGTAGTACCCGGCAGGTAGTCAGAGTTCCTAGTGTGTTGAATTCCAGCTGTGCCACTTTGATCTAAAGAAAAACAACGCACAGGCTAAAACCTATCCTTGTGTAATCCCTTGTTCCTTACCTGAGAACCACAGAGGGGCTCACTTTTGGATCTTGCAAAGTTAATCGCCAGGAGGCTCACTGAAGCAAAGACATCAAGGCAAAAGCACATGCTAATGTGGAACTGAATGAAGTCACCGCCTATCAGCTTATCTCCCTGCTTTTTCACACCTATGCACAGCTGGCTATTTTCTGCAGAAAAAAAGGTATGGCTGCTGGTTTGTCAGTTTGAAAGTTGCAAGAGTCTCTGAGATTCCTTCTTAGATTCTCTTTATGGTCCCACTGTGTCCTGAAGATAGGACTCAGTGGGACACAATTTACCATTGAGAGTACACGACAGTATTGCAAAGGAAATCAGTGCCAGTTTTTCCCCTCAGAAGTAAATGCCAGCCAATCAGCGAGTTTATTGTGATCTGTAAAAAGTCAGGTTTTTGTTTGACAGAAACTGTTTTAGGCTGTTTTCTGTTTTTAATAATTTCCTCCAGGGAGTGTAGAGAGTGATGTTTTTTTATAATGCCCCCAAGTGTTTTTTTTTCCATCTTTTTCTTTTGTTTCTTCGGCCTGTGTTTTATCACATCTGTGTTCCATCCATATGCAAATACTCTAAAGTTAACAAAGCAACCCATGTCATTTTGGGGGGGGGGATAATTAGTGTAGCAATCCATGTCATTTTGGGGGGGGGGTTGAGGTAGATTATGTGTAGCTGTGGAGTGTTTTTGTGAATCAGTGGGGGAGACAGAGACAGAAATGCGCTTTCAACAGCTGTTCCAGGGTTTGCGTCATGCAGCGCAAGCTAGCGTCATGGCTGAGTGTTCGCACGCTATGCACACACACACACACACAGAGGCATGCTGTGGGGACCCCCAGTCGAAGGCATGACCAAACACAGGCATTGTGTTCTCATGCAGCCGCTGTGTTGCTGAGGAAGAACGTCACCTGTTCTGAGTGATGACAGGCTGCTGGTTCTGCGTGCAGTCTCACGTTTTACTGCATGTTTGCTTAAAAAGCATAACATTTTTTAAAATCTAATTATTAAAAAAGAAAAAGTGAAATAATATTATTTGAAATTTTTTGAAAATGTAAAAACAAGCTTAATATACATAGCTATAAAAACTTTTCATGTTTAAACTACATATAGACAAATCTATTACACTTGATAGAAGATATGCCAATATTTCGAAATATTTACATGTATATTAGAAAAATATTCATCCAAAAGAAAATCTGCTTTAAAGTTTTACAGAATACATCAAATTAAAAATTGTAAGCTTTATTATCATTATTATTATTATTAACAATAATTTCTACGCAAAATCTTCTAAACTTAAAATAAGCCTAAAAGTAAAAGCTTTTTTGTTCCTTATTTTTTACTAGATGGTGAATAATAGCAAACTGATTGTAGTGGAAGTATTTTTCCAGTTTGAAAATCGTCAGTAAAGACCACTGGCAGTTCAGGATGTGGTGTGTTCGTCTAGTCAGAGTATGAAGGGTTCATGTTGATTGGTTTAAAACATTCCACTCAGAACTTCGTTGGGGAGTGTCAGTCATCTGTTACAGCGTAGTGGAAATGAAATACATCTGAAGCTGATCCCTTTGAGCCTCAAAGAGGGAAATGAGAGAATGGAAGGTTTTGGCAGGTTGTGTTTGGCTGTGAGCTTTTGATGAGAACACGTTGCATGTTGATCAGATTGGTGATTCTGTGTTTGTGTTGCAGGTGTACGCTCCTTCTGCCAGTACAGCCGACTACAACAGGGACTCACCGGGTTATCCATCCTCCAAACCTCCCAGCTCTGGCTTCCCTAGCACATTCTTCATGCCAGGTACTCACACACACACACACACACACACACACACACACACACACACACCATCAAAACTCCCTACAGTGCTTTCTGAGCTCATTGTGGACACTGGATCACAGACGAAATGAGCTCGAGCTCTCTTAGCTGAAAGAGGTTCTCATACCAAAATCATACATATTATTAGTTAATGTAACAGAAAGAACACATATGACTTTAACAGACACCTGTCAGCTAATCAAACAAGTGATATCTGTGGACATACAGTACTATAATGTTTGTTTATGTGTGTTCAGACTATAGACTGTAAAGGGGGCGTAAAAGAAATGGACATATTCACCATGACGTCACCCATTGGTTCTGTGGACTACTGTTTTGAAGCCTCGAGTTTGGCATTTTGGCCGTCGTCATTTTGATTTTTTGGAACCACACACCAGACGTGACGATATTTGGACCAGTGGGTGGCGCAAGCTAGCTTGGTTAGCAAGGCGCAGCCGTAATTCACATTAACTATGAGAACACCTGGATGCTAATTTTGGCTGGCGAAAAACAGGCTTAAAACAAAATTCACTTTCTGGAAATAAAGAACAGCTGACTCCTAATGAGCTTTTTCAACAGCTCTTGTCAAATGTGCACAGAGCAATGGATACAAAATACCTCTATCCTGATTAAAAGGTCACCATGGTAGTAACTTGTCAATCATAAGATAGCCCTAAAGCATACCCTGCTTTATCATCTATTTTTCTCTTTAAATTAGTAAATGAACATCATGCTGTGTTGAAGAAGACTTCAAACGATGGCATCGTCTATCGGCTCAACCCTAGGTTCAAAGCACTTACACATTGGCTTCACTTTCCAGATCCGGAGGGTCGCTTGGTTGAAACTAGTTTTGATGACATAGATTTAACTGCTGGGGAGTGTTTCCAGTCTATTGACTACCAATAGTGAATGCTTAGACTGATTTAATTACTCGAATTTTTCTCTAGACGGTGTCGTTTTCCCTATCACCTGGGTGTCTGTCGTGTAAATATACGCAAAACTTTACAGACATTGATAAAGGTACAAATGGTCTCAGAAATCAGGTTTGTCAAGGTCAAATCTGTGTAAAAGGTTATTCTTAAAACTGAAGAAGAAAACCAGGTGTCCTATCTATATGGATTTTAAAAAATCAGGTTACTGCATAGTGTGTTAGATTACTAAACTACATGTAGGTGCACTGAGTGAGTCACAGGAAGGTTTAACAGAGAGAAAGCTCAGTATGTTTGTAGTTTCTTATGGCCTGCACAGAGATAAAACTGATCTCAAACCAGCATAGAGCACATCACATGTACCTCTCTCTCCCCCTCTGTGTTTCTCTCTACCAGACGGTCACCACAGTGGCGATCCCTGGAGCAGCAGTAGTGGCAGTATGGGCCAGCAGGGTTACCACGGCAGCATGCTGGGGGGCGGAAACTCGGCCCACGGCCCCGCCCAGAGCTCCTCCTACTGCGGGATTCACCCTCACGACAGATTGGTGAGCAGAGGTGTCAATCACGGTGTACACAATTACCTGTGTCTGTACAGGTTGCGACACAAGTGATACTTTCCTGTTCAACCATCTAAATTATCCGTACTATGAGTGGGTGGGACTTAAACCATAAGTTGATCAGAAGTTGCTATATTTATAAGAAAACTATTTACAGAACTGCCTCAAAATTAAGCTTCAGAGAAATATAAGAGAAGTTGTTTTATAAATCGCATACTATACCATATTTATTGTTTCATTTTAAAAAAATGGAAGTTGACACATTTTACTAGATAGTACTGGATACTCGTTCCAACCAAGTACTCGTTCAACCCTACTTACATGTACTTTTTTTCAGTTCGGTACTGACTCAGTTTTCCAGATT